>NC_057776.1:18601203-18901203 GCF_014825855.1 Bombus pyrosoma | reverse complement strand
TTATTTATATTGATCAAAAATTAGTAATTTATATTAGATATTAAAGGAACGTGAAAATTCGCCGAAAACTTACGAACAGCTCGAGTCTATAATTTGCACATGTTATACTTGATACTGTAACAGATTGGCAATATAACGTCAGGTTGATAATTTAGTTTCTTTCATGGCTCGTGGATTGAATTGAAAACATCAGTGAACAATTGGTAGAAATGTTCGCCGAAAGTGTTACAGAGAGTAGAAATCCATAATTTCGATCGTCAAACTGTTTTACATGAGATGACTATGCGTATAATATTTCCATAGATTAATAATATATGGTTGACGATTCTTTCGTTCTTGTATACGACATACATCTTTTTTACTCAATTCTTCGCAGATAACGTGATTTAAATTTGCAAGTTAGATTTGCAAAGATCCGATAAGCGAACAAATGAATACGTTTCGAAATTTAAAATCATTCCAAATATCATTACGGATAAAGTGGGAATGGACTTTTCGTTTTAAGCAAAATAATAATAATTATTATTATTCTTTGTGCCGTATAAATTATTGCTTTCGAATTCTACAACACGGGGATTAAAAAATATACTTCTTCAGGATTGACAGATTTATAATTTTTAGATATTTGTTCGCTGTATATCGTTCAATTACGTCGAAAACCTTTTTACTTCTTGATGCCGAAAATAATGGCGATTAGTGTCACGACTTACTTTTTATTTCGCGCCTTATCGTCACTTTTGCGACCACGTAATTGCATACTTTGGGCGGTGAAATTTCTGGTACAACCCTGTCTTTCTAAATGCAAATTTGACGCGCGCTCTTCCACCGCTCTAATCTCTTTAATATTCGCAGTGCAGGATACTCGAAACGACGCTAGCCAGATTGTGTTCCGTTAGCTGTGTTTCTGGATGAAACTACAGTATTTAATTACGGGTCGAGGAATACACAAACGCGCTTTGTTTTCAAAAATTTCCATAATATTCCCTTGTTTCCTCTTGATAAAAAATCAAGGAGAAATGGTGCCAAAAGGAAGAGAACAACTTTTGCGGAAACAGTTTCTCTGCAGAAAACAATTTCTATAATATCTCTATAAAGGAGGTATTTCTAAAAGTCTAAAGTACTTCTATAGTGTTTTCACACGAAGGGTACAAGATTGGATTTTCCCATGAGATAAAACGTTTTAATATTTTTCGAAAAACTTTATGACGCTTGATGTCCAGTTTACCAAATATTTTTTGCCATTTCCACCGGGTACGCTACGCATAACTACATTACAAAAGTTTTGTGTTGTCAAGAAACTTTAAGGTGTACTTTACTTCGTCGCCAGACTTGGTCGCCAGAACTTCCTTCCTTATTGCATTTCAGTCCCCCCCAAAAAAATGGGACGAGAGGTTCGATATACGAGGAACGTTGCCTTCGGCATTAAATATTTTCTCGTTTTCAATTTTCCCCGAGATATTTTTCATAATCAGCTTAACACTGTTATGTACATCATCGATGTTTTATCTTCGCTTTTAAAGGAAAATAATGGGATTCATGAAACTTTGAGGATACAAGGGACGAGGAGATGTGTCATGTTAAAAAGAAAATATTCTACTATGGAAAGCTTAATGAAATTTTTTAATCACGCTTATTGGAAGCCTGGCTTATAAATAGAACATATTGCACCTTGGATGCTGTAAACAAAAAGTTCACGCATCTTTGCAACATAAATTACAAAATTTGTTTATGAAGATTTTTTAACTTCTTACTATTTTTATTCCAGCGGTAAAAATTTAAAATTTGCTAAGTTAATCCTGCAGCAGATATCTTTAATAATAATCGTTTTTCTAAACAAAACAACTACTCGTACAAAAATTTTCTTATGCGTCCCACAGCCTGCAACAAAGTTTTTAATTAAATACAATCAGTGGAACTCGTAAACCAACAAACTCGCAAACTTCTTAAAACTTTAATTGTTACCAGAACATAATCACGGGTCTCCCTTCTCTTATCCCACAAAATTCTCCTTCGCCAACCAACCGTAAATAAGAATATCAAACAAGTCAAGTCTCGAAGTGGAGTAAGGATTACACGCATCTTTCAAAAAATACACGTTACGTTGCACCGGAACGTCTATTATCCAACAGCTTCTCGAGCCAGTAAACTTTGCGTATAATATCCTCCTACAGCCGTAGAACCTGGAGTCAAACGAACATAAAATAAAGTAACCGACAGAAAGCAAAAATTGGGGCCGATGTCGAGTTTTACACGATAATTTTGAAATCGGGATCGAGGTCAAGACGCGACGAAACCGTGTTGGGAAGACTGCGTCTGCTCGTAGTAAAACAAAAGATGGAAGGAGAAGAGCACTAGCGATGGGATTAAGTTCAATACATTTTTATAAATTCAAATCAAATGCAATACCCACGGTTTACCTTATAACATTGAAATGCTACTCGCAACTAAACTGAACGTACGTAATACTCGTAAAGATTTAAAAAATGTTATATTTAATGGGAGGGATAAACTTTTACGTAGCTTCCTTTTCTTCGGTTACGTTGATGAAAGTACGAAATTGTATAAAAAATCCGCAGCCTAGCCATAACGTATGATCGTTAATTCATCGTACTTGCGAGGCGTTGATCTTCGCGAACTGTTTTCCAGCCTTAGAACGAGTACGTGAAAGTTTCGAAAGTCTACTTACAAGTACTTTGATATTAGAGTGACGGTACTCTTACAATTATATCAATCGAGTCATGAGAGTCGGAGAAGCAAGATGGATATAGTCGATCGTTAGCACAGAGTTAAAAATTGCTATTCGTTGAATATTACTATATTTGTTGAAATGATGAATTTCAATCAATCAATTTGGATAACCAAGGAACGTGGTTTTAAGAAAATTTCCGAAAAGATGCTCGTAAAGTTTCAAACTTATTTGAAAAGGGTTACGATTCTACTTAGGGTTACTTCCTTCGTTTCTCAAAGTATCGATAGACTTCGAATCTATCGCGTTTAAGTTGCAATCTACTTGGAAACAATGCTTCTTTTTTCTTCGAAATACAGTACGAATATAGTGGGCCGATGTTCGAAACTACTTGCGACGTATTTCAGTCCATCGCTAGAAAGCACGGAAAGCGATGGAAAATCGCGGGACGCGAGGAAACGCGCGAGGAAAGCGAAACGGGCACGTCGGTTTCCAGGAAGGTGTAAAAAAGAAAAGTACAGGAACAGGCGGGCAGAAATAGCGTCGGTTAATTTTGCACCGGTCCGCTGCTATAAACGTACATCATACAGCCTCCGCGTCTGTTCATCGTCTGACCTCCTCTTCTTTCTCCCGCCTTTCTTTTTCTTCGTTTCTGTTTGCCTCCTTCGTCGCCGCTCTTCTTCGTCCCTTTGTATACATACAGCGAACGTCTGTTATCAGTTTACGAGGTGGAACTTCTTCTTCCACTTCTACGGTGTTTCTCTTGAAAAGCTTTTGCCATTATCTTAATTATGGAAATTGAGGTCTGACGGAAAGAGGTTTCTGTAAAACGGCGCGGAACGAAGCAAGAGGCTTTATCAAAGAATTGCTTGGGAGCTGTACGTATTCGTGAACAGACGACTAGAGGTGAAATTTCCTATTATGAAATTTCCGTGTTACGGGTACTGGAAGAGAATCGGTTTACAAAGCGTAATTTTTCTTTTTTTTCTTTCTTTGTAAGAAATATTTCGGTATCTTGATGAATTTATTTTTGAGCTGCATTGGCTCGAATCTAAGTAAAAGTTAATTGGAATAGATATGTTGGGACCGTATTATAGGGGATCGTGAAAGTTTACTAATTTTATCATTCGCTTTATTACTACCTTTATTACCGTTTCAACGTTAGTTGAATCTAATATTATCGAACATAGACCAAACATTCATCACTTTCTATAACCAATCGATACCTCACTCCCTTAAGGTCGCTGAGATTTACGTGTTCCTTTCATCCAATTTGCTAGTACATTAGGCAACTCCGACTTTCTGAATCGCGTCCCTGTCGAAACGTACAAATTCTGTGTGTAAGCTTTTCGCGAGCGACGTACCTCGTTTCAAAAAATGACTATTTATTTCAATCGGTGTAAAGCTTTGTAACACGTGACATTATGTATCGTGTATTCTTTAATTGCTCGATAGGGATTTCTATCTTTTTTCCACACGATTGGAAATTTATCCTGTTCGCAATAAGAAAGAAAGAAATAAACTATCCGGAAAATAGTTCTCGGAGGAGGTCGAAAAATCTTCGGGATGACGAAGGTTTACACATAAAAAATTCATTCCTCCGACCTATCGCTTTAACTGGCGTCGCCCGTTGCGATTTCTTTTCCTCGTTTATTTTCCTATTTCTTCTCTTCGTTGTTTTCTTTCTCTGCGAAAGATTGACAAACATTTAACTCCCGTTACCAAACTATTGAAATCTCACCGCAAAACCAACAATCGCTCGACCAGCTGAAATCATCGGACCACAGCATCGATGCAATTCCCGGAAGCGGCGGACGTTTGGCGATGGTTGTCGACGAGCGGACGCGTGGACGCATTTAGAGTGGCGGGATCACGCTTAGCTAGCGCGTCTCCGTTCGTTTATTTACAGCGGTTCCATTCGATTATTTTCCTTTCTGCCACGCGATTTCCTTCTCATTTCTCCCCTTTCCTCGATATCTCGTCCTTGCCGCGGACGAATAAAGGGGATGGTCCAAGGAAAAATAAATGAGGCAGCAAATCAAAGGGATCTGTAGCTCCTCCTCTTCCCATCTTTCCATCCCTTTTCCTCGATAATACCTCTTTTTTCCTTCGACCCCCCCCCTCTCTCTTTCAGCGACGCTCTTTGAGCTGCTTTGTATAGCGCCACGTCGTTCATCTTCTTTTTTCCCTCTTTGTTTCAGACGTACCCAGCGAGCAATCCGTTTTCGTCATGCTGAACGGCGAGGAGAGCGAGCTGAGATTCCTGAACGTCGCGAACCCGAAGGTGAGCAACCGCTTTCGAGTTCCGCGTGTTAGCCGGAGAGCGCTTTACAAAAGAAGCTTAGCGCCCATCGTTTGAGAGAGCTGCGTTATTCGATCGGCTCCCCCTTTTGACTTCTTTCAGGCGATGCTTTACAAGGTTTACGATGTCCTGGAATGATGCCGATTTGTATGCTTGAAGAGTGTGTTAAATGGAAGAGAAAGGATCTTTGTGAATGGTTGAGAACGATGGAGTGGGAAAATTATTTATTAGCGGAGTTGCTACTATGCATCTACGAGAACATGGTTAGCAGAGAAACGCGGGTCTGTTTGCTCATTTCTCGTAGACTCGATAGTGTCATGTAGTAGATAAGCACGTACGGGCGAAAGTGTCGCACATTCAAAAATAACATCATATAACAATTCCGCGATTATAGAAGTTTCTGACGAACGGACGACTTGGTTAGTAGATCAACGAATAGATCTCGGTATCAGTGATATTAAATTAACGAGACTTGCCAGTTTCTCAAGATCGGTGTCCGTCGTAGGAAAATATAACATTGTACAGTATGATGAAAATTATATCAATCGTCGCATGAATCTTCCATCAGAGCGTAATCGATATAGTCCAGTTGTACGTTGATTTATTTTGAATAATTTAATTCAAATTCGTCTTGTATTAATATTATTCTTCTAAGTAGTACGTTCGTATTTTTGTTTCGTACAGACGGAATTGGAGAATATACACCCGGATGCCTTTGTCATCATGTATTCTGTGATCGATAAAGCGTCCTTTCAGAGAGCAGAAGAGTACCTAGAACGTCTCCACGATCAGGATTTCCTCCGAGGAAAGTCGGCTATACTAGTTGGGAATAAAGTGGATCTGGTCCGATCTAGAGTGGTTTCTTCACAAGGTTGGTATATACACGCGTATAAAGGTATCGATCGTTGGTATAATATTTAAAACAATTTAAAAACAATATTTGAAACGTTTTATCGAGAAGACGGTCTTTTAGCGGAGATATTTGAAAAATATTTTGCGTATCGAAAGGCGCAAAGCGCGTGAGAAAATCGCGTGATAGTGAATTGCGTATGATCGAACTATGAATTTATCGTAGTACGACAGACGCGATTATTAAATGCTGTGATTCCCGATTTGTTTACACGATGGATGTACATATTTTATTATCGGAGTAACTGAAAAATCAATTGCGAAGCTACAAAAACATTCACACGATCCTTTGACGTTTGATATTTGACGCTAATGTGCAATTAATCCGAGCTTTTCCACTACGTTTAAACATAATTAAATTTCCTTTCTTGTAAATTGACATATCCAATATCTGAAAAATCTGATTCAAGAGAGAATGAAACCGCTTTAAACTCCAATTTCAAATCTCAATCTTGTACAACCCTTTTTCGTCCTGCATTCTCGACAAACCAAGTGGGACGTATAAATAGAAGATACTATATTCTCGTACGTAGTACATAATATATAACGACGCGGAATAAAACGATAGTTCGATAAATATCACATTTTCTCTTTCGCGAATAGTACGTTCAAAATCCTAAAAATCCAACGTAAAGGAAGAAATAAAATCAATCTAAATACCAACTAGAAATCTGAGCTCTGTATCGACCCTCCTTCTCTTTCTGCGTACCGGGCAAATCGCCCAAAAGATGTTTTACCTCTGATAATTAAAAGAATTAAAAATTCCAAAAGTCCAAGCTGAAAGAATCGATTCGAGTACCAAGTAAAAATTTCAACCCTGTATCAACATTTTCCTCTTCCTGCTTCCCGAATAGATCAACCAGAACGTACTGCACTCTTAATAGTTGAAACAATTGGGACTCCGAAAAGTCTAACGAAAAGGAAAAAAGGAAGAACGAAAATAACATAACGAAAAAGACGAAATAAAAGCAACGTAAATGCCAAGTGAAATTTTCTATCCTACGTCTACTTTTTCTTTTCCTGCATGCCGAACAAATCAACCAGAAGATATTACGCTCCTGATAATCAAAAGAAAAGTTCTTCTGATCCCCCTTTTCATATTCTTACCCAGGATAACAGCATATACTGACCAACCGTGTTATTTTCCACCGTCCTACACGCGCCCTTGGCAACTCGATGTTTAAATATACGCTTCCCTTCTCTAATCCGGCGCGTGCTGCCATTGCAGATGGCAAGTGCATGGCGTGCACCTATCGGGTGAAGTTCATCGAGGTCTCGGTCGGGATCAACCACAACGTGGACCACCTGCTGGTCGGGATTCTGAATCAGATACGGCTGAAGAACGTGCAGGGGAACGCGGAGAACCGTACCGGAAACGGGACTAGCGAGGGCAGCGGCCACTGGTATAAGTCTAGAGGCGTGGTACGAGCCAGCATGAAGGCCAGACAGATGCTAACCTGGCTGTTTGGTAAAGAGGACAGCAAGTTCAAGAATTGCGAGAATCTTCACGTGCTCTAATAGGCGAGCGGGTGAATTTTCTTTCCCCGGCCGTACCTGACGGTAGATTGTAAGGGCGGTGCTGTTTGGCGCGATTACGCGACCCCTGCATGATACGATATACTTCCAGAAGATCATACTGTTCGGCCGAGCAATAGTGAAGTCTCTGAGATAAGTTAAAGTCAACATGACGTAGAGGGATCTTCGTCTGTCGGTTAGCTGATCGTTTTAAGAGTAACGAAGTTATTTACTCTGTGTTTGAAATTGATAGATAAAAAGGCACGAACTGTTATAATTTTTTAATCGTTTCGTAGTATTTGGTTCGATGCAGAGTAATTATCATATACAGCGTAGTTTCTGTAAAACGTTTCTGTAGGTTTATCACGTTATGGCAATTTTGATAAAAGAATATAAACTATTACAATCTGTGAATCCTTTTGCTACTCGGTTTAACGCAGAGATTATCAAATAAGAGTATCTGTAAGGTTCATCCGTCGATCAGTCATTTGTACGTGGTTTGTTTTAAAAACTGTTTACTTTATATTTGAGATTTGCAATTTCGATAAACGGTAAACTACTATGATCCGCGAGCCTTTTTCTGGTATGCAAGTTATACATATCTTAACCTGTTTAATTAACGCGGAATAATTATAAAACGAATAACATCATCATCTGTAAAATATCTTCGCCCGTCGATCGGTAAATTGTACGTCGTTTGTTTCGAAACTAACGAGACTGTTCATTTTATATTCGAAGCAAATAAATTATTGGAAATAATCTGTAAATTTTTTTAATAATATTCAGCTTATACACATCTAATTAGTTTAATGTAGAGTAATCATCAAATAAATAACGATATTTTAAGTGATATCAGTTACTGTTGTTGCTCCATCGCGACTTTATATTCTCCTTCATATTGAATTAACCTAACTGTAAATAAAATTGTCTCTGTAATTTCTTCTTATAACGAGTCATCGTCCTTGTACGTTTGAAAATTCTATGTGTGACCATAGAATAAACGAGACCAGTGCTGCCTACCTGCTTAGTCATACACGTTAGAGATTTTACTTTTGCTCGGTTAAGCAGAACAAGCTAGAAACCTTGAACGGTGCTACGGAATTCTGATTGGAATTCGTGAGACAAGTAATCGGGTGAGATTGTATTTCGTTCGAGCGCGGTTCCGTTTGGAATGGCCAATTTGGTTTCCGAGCACTCGAGCTGATTTGGCTTCTGATTTTTGGAATCTTGGATATTCGAGGCACGGAATCCATCGAATTTTCCACCTTAGGTTTCTCCTTCTTTTACGTTTTTTTTTAACGCCTTTCCGAGAAACAGTCAAATTAAATAGGAGAAAAATAGTTCATCGAATGTGACTGGCAACTTGTTAAGAAATGCTACTCGAGTTGCAAAGGGGTTAACGAATATAATAATATGACAGCGAAATATAATTCCACGTATAATAGAATTACATACTGCAATAAGCACTAATTCTAGAATACAAACGTTATTACAGATATCCGAGTAACATAAACGTCTATAAAATGTACAATTCTCTCCAGACTTTTATTTCGATAGCATAATATTACATTTTATTTTTCATCAGCGCTTCGATATCTTATTTACTTAATAACGCAAGATTAAATATTTTATTTGCAACAGATGAAAAATCTCTCAATGGTAAAAGTCACGCGTGTTTGTGTTCTAGAATTAACGGCGACAGGATAAATTAGAAAGACCAGGAACCACGATAAAATTACCTTTAAACGTGTCATTTTAATAATCTGAAAGATTTTAAGGGGAAACAATCGTGGGACGAAATTGGTCATTCCAACAGCCAGAGTGGAATCTGGAAAGATTGGGGTGCGATCAAAGTGCCAATTAATTAAAACGAACGTGACCACTGTTTCTTTTTCGAACGATTAATTTTAATTAATGTTAGCTCTTAAGAACTTCCGTCGAGGATCCGCTCGATACCTACCGTAATTTCGATAATGATAAGTTTGTTAAGTCGTTATCATCGTCTGTGTTGGTTCGTAGTCTATACATGAAAAATAAATTGTAAATGATACAGAGGAAAAATATATTACGCGCGCGCGCGTGCACACACACACACACATATACGTACAGAGGGTTTGATTAATCCTTTGATCGTTTAGTTCTTTTATGAAATATATATTCGAATCTTTCAATATCTAACGCTAGAACTACCTCAGTGGTCAAAATGATTTTAATTCATAATTTTTCGTAATAATTTTATAGCAACATTTCACAGGAATGTATGTATTTTACACTAAATTTATGATGTATTTTGTGCATTTTTGGAAATTTGAATAATTTCCTGTTCACTGTATCGTTTGCATTATGTATTTCTTCATATACATAATTTCACTTCAATTCCTTTGTTGCGAGTTTTATTCTTTGATCGTTGGTAACTCTAGCGTTTATAAATCTCGCTCCCGATACGATCAGAATAATTTATGATGCAATGAACATTATAATTTGCATGAATAATTGAAAAGTGGAGATCTGTATCCTTCGTGTTTGATTCTCGAGCTTTCTCTCGGTACATCAAAACTTTATTTCTATAAACGATTCTATCATCGAAGAGACTACCAGCAGAGAGCTGAGAGACAGAGAATTAAAACGAAGAAGAACCTAGTCGAAAGAAAGAACTCGACAGACCCAAAGGGTTAATCGAAAGGACGAATCTTGGTGAAACTCGTCGAAGACTCCTGACGAAGAAGAAACGATAGAAAAAAGGGAAAAACAAAGTAGTTCAAATCGATTTCAGGACGGGTACGAAGGAATTTAAAAAATCGGACCATGGCATGAATTAGCGGCCAATAATGTTACGTCGTTACTGTACAATAAGACCAATTTAATCTTTTTAATCCGAGTTGTATATACGATAAGTTTAACGATAAACAATTCTGTGTACCTACCTAACACAGAAAAAAAGAAAGATAGGGAACAAAAGAATGAACGAAAGAGAAATATAGAAGAATGACGAACAGCAGCGAGATACGTGTGTTATATTATTATAAATATACATACATACTTATATGCATATATAAATATATATATGTATATATTTATATATTCCTAATGTACGATGAATATAAGTCCACGTTAGTTTTATGTGTAAGATGTATCGTTAAATGATCGACGTGTTGCTGTATTGCGTGTTTTCCTTAAAAGGACGGGTACCATGGAGAATATTCATTTTTCGAACATTTTCAAAGCAAATACGAAAAATAAAGAAGACCGTACGTAGGTACACGTATACATACACACAGACACGCACACACATACGTATTTACACGTCTACACGGCCCACTCTCTATTTTCTGCGATCTCTATGCCTATGTATAACCGAATTATATATAAATATATATACATATATATATACTCGTGTATATGTATATACAGGGTGTTGGGGAAAGATGGTTCAAGAATATTCAATTGATTGTATGTGTCATTTTGTAAATGAAGTGTTTCAGAGTTGTAATAACAAACTGTTGTTCGTCTTTGATATATGTTGCTTCTATTTATGTACGATCACTTATTATTATTTTTTATTTCATGTACGATATTTCTTTTTACAAAAAGCCGGTTGTAATAAAGTGACGAAATATTTTTATGTATAATTCTCTAGAATTCTTCATTCTATCATCCTTCATTCTGACGTTCTTCAGACGAGAAAGGCATTTTAATTTGATATTTCGATCTATTGGCTTTGCCTTTACGTTGGATTTATCAGCTGTGTTAACTGTTATCGGAATTCTTGTTCGTAGAATTCTCTATAAACTGTAAATTTGTATATTCTTGAACCGTCTTCCCGAAGTATCCTGTGCATATATTTAAAACGAAGCAGTGTTGTAACAAGTATAGTTCGTGCGGTATATCCGTCTCAGGGGCCAAGTTACTGGGCTGTAGGATAAAAAAGCAAAAAAGAAAAAAAAAAAAAAGAAAAAAGGAACCATTACGATTAATAGCTTACGCTAGCTGAAATATAAAGGCATCCATTCGAAAGAAAAGCGCACGAAAAAGTATAAAATTGGAAGGATGATAAAAATCATAGAGAACGGTATTATATTTTCCAAAATGCTGTAAAACGGTGTTTACAAATGGGATATCGAATTGGAAAAGAATCTTGTTGCAAGTTTTGGTGTTATAAAATATGTATAGAGATTATTTGTCAGAAGAATTAGCGTTTCGAAGTAGTTCGATGAGACGATAAGATTTTGGTTCAGACTTAAAGCAGAAAGTGTTACCAAGTTTATGGAAGATCGGCCGTTAAGCCGACGAAAGAACGGGAAACGGTTTGAGGAGCATAATACATAATTAAATTTAAAACGGATGAATAAATTTCGATTTTAATAGAGGAAGCTGAGAAACTCTGTTATCAAAGCTGAATAATCAAAAATGGGAAATAAATTCTAATAGCGATTTAATAATTGCAAATTAAACGCAAGATCGCTCTGACAAATTTCTGGCCAATTTAAGACAATTCGAATTGTGCAATCAAAATGAAATTATTTTGTTACAACGGCTGGAACAACTAAAAATCGAGGACAATATTAAATTGTGAATTGTGTCGCACAATAGGTAGCAATAGGATGCAAATTTTTGCGGCTCGTTGAATCAAAACAATATGAAAGATAAATCAAATACGATATAATATGCGACTACGTATAACGTGAAACGAACTGTTAAATATAATTACGATAAGAGGGATGTTAAAATCGACAAAAATTGTGATTTAATAGAGGTGTCGAAGTAATTTCTTTGTTAAAAAATTCTTTCGTAAAGATACGTTTTTCGACTCACAGATCGCAAGACTATCTTCTTACAGCACTGTTAAAATCGAACCAAAAGTCAGAAGAGTGAAAGAATATAAAAGTAACAGGACGTAAGCTTCAAAAGAAACGAACATCTTGTAACTTTAAGTAAGAATTGTTCCTTTGTTCGCTCAAACGAAGATGGCGAGTTAACGACACGTCGTCATCGACCATTCGATTTATCAATTGCGAGACCAGCCAAGGTATACATTATCGTTTGCCATCGGTTTGCGTCGTCGTTGCTGCTGTTGTTAAATTAATTAAAAAAAGAGAAGATGAACCAGAAAGACAGAGTTCTATGGGATCGTGACTTGAACAAGAACCTTCGCGAACTAAAAGAGCGAGAGAGGTAAAAAAAAAAGGGGGGGATTCTTATCAAGTGCCTTTGTGTATTTTTGTAATTTAAGCTAAACTCGATGTAAGTCTTTAACCCAGAAATACAACAGTGTAACCATCAAATGTATATCGATTCTGCAAGCGCATGCTCTTATCAGTTTTCGATAATTCGTTGTAACTTGTCGTGCTTATAAACGTTACCAATTTTTCTATTTATTCTTCCACGTTCTTTTCACCGTTCCTTTTCTTCAAATTAACGTTATATCGCGGTTTCTTTCGTTTCTTTTTCTCCTTCTCCTCTTCGACGTTCTATTCGAAGTCGAGAGAAGACGTAACGAAGCTCGTATCTCTAAATCTCCTATGGACCTTGTAACAACATCTCAAAGAGTGAGAATGATAATGAAAGAAAGTAACGAAACAATAGTTAAACAAGGGGAAACACGAAATAAGACGAGAAAAATAACATTTTCTTTAGATTTTAAGCTTTCACGATGGTTGATGGACGTTATCCTTCTGGTTTTTTGGCATCAATCGCGTTGTGCCTTCGGATGCCGGCTTCCGCAACGTCCACGAAATGTTCGCGCAAAAGCGTAGCGCCTAACACGACTGATCCCGAAAAGCCAAAAGCACGATAGTTTGTCGTCGAAAGGGGAAATAATTTCGAACCTAGAGGTGCATAATCGTTTCGAAGATATCGACTTCCGGTTTTCGACGATACACCCGCTCGATGTCTACCGATTAGCTGTTGCCAAGGTGAATTTATCGATGTTACTTCGAGTAAGCGAACAATGAAAAACGTTATCGTCGTTGTCTGTTCGTTGTATGAGTGGTGCGTGACGTGACAATACTGCCATCTCTCTTCGGCTGATAGGGATACGATTAGGTGGTCGCGACGCTTTTTGAGCAAAGGCAACGGAAATGAGAAACCAGGCGAATTCTTGGACTCGGCCACGCGTCTTTTCTGCGCTATATTTTAATGTAAGACTACCTGTCATCCAGATGGAAACGAATGGCTCTAATCCCGAGGGATTATTGTACTTCGGTGATAATAAAGAAGCGACACTTCAAATCCTCCATGTGTCTTTTCATTCGTATTTTTTTCGTATTTTTAATATAGTCATCTCTGTCGTTGTCGTTTTCGTTGTATTCTTTAGTGTCAGTAACCTTTTATTCTGTTTCGATGGCAATAAAGTAGCGATGTGCAAAAGTTTCACACGTGTCTCTTCCTTCGAACTTTCCGTTTTTCCCCAACTTCCAAATTACTCCTCCTATTCGTTGCTCCTTTACGTTGTGCTATCTATCGTTCGATCTTTTATTGCACTTTGATGACGATGGAGCAGCGGCATTCAAAATCCGCCGCGTCTTCTCTCATTCACGTTTCCCGCTATTTGACATTTGTTCTCCTCAAAACTTTTCCTTCGATCGTCGTTTCGTCGTATCTTTCGTTCCACCTCGACGATGATAAACATACTACAATATCGAGAATTCTTCGTGCAATTTGTCTTTTCTCTTCTTGTTCCTTGTTATTCCCTTGCATCTTTTACCATCAACAAGTACCAAGTTCGTGGTTTCTACTGGATATTTTATAGGCATGAAGACAAAGAGGTATCCAGGTTCGTAAATTTGTTTTCAGGATAAAGGGTTACAAATTATGCATCTCCATAAACGAGAAGAAGGTCGCGTCTCGATAATCCTAGAAGTAAAAAGCTCTTCGTTTATAAACTATCCGGCATACGTCAGTTCGTAACAATAACTTTCATATATTTAGATTCTCATAGTTTTTAAATGGATTTGAACAATATGGTTCCAACTACGTACCACGGCAAGGTATAACACGTTTTAAGTTAAAAATCGTAAAAGAAATAAATTCTGACATTTGCGTATCTTTCTTTATCTGATACTCCTTTAGCTATTTTTAATTTGCCAAAAAATCAATTTCACAGTTTCTTCGTAGAAATTCTACATCTGTATGTATCCCCGTACGCTGGAAATTCATTTGAAACTTCCAACATATTTGTCGAAGGTCTACAAGTTCTAAACTCGTTATTATCTCCTGGAATCGATGCGATCTCGAGATCGATTTTAACGAGAGCCCTGAACTTTTCGGCTTCGGTAACGAATGCACACGGTCCAAGTCGGATCTCGAGACCTGTACTTTTTCCATGTTAATATCGTCGTAAATCTTATTGGGACGCTTGGTTGATAAATAACGGCAGCCAGACGCATGCGTCCATGAGCATCGATTATTTTGATTGGTGCCAGATATTACCAGGCTCCAGTCGTGGCAGTTTGCCACGAGTCAAAACGAATGTCGAATTCTTGTAACCTCGAAAGCTCGGATAAACGATAACAAACGATATTCCGTCAAATTTTGAAGAAAAATGTTTCGCGCATCCTTCGAAATTGCACCGCGAAACGTGACCGAGTGATAACGTCGAACACGATCGAGGAAAAATTTTAAGTTTACCGTGGTCAGGAGATTCGAATTGGAATTTTTGCCCACCACTGACATGCGTGAACAGAGTCGTTTGAAAATTTATGTGCTAATACGTGGAACCTTTTAATGGGAACGTGTACCGATTGCTTGACCACGGGAGATATTTCGGTGGAAAATTAATGGTATCGTCGAAA
Organism: Bombus pyrosoma; assembly: GCF_014825855.1. Classification (NCBI taxonomy): domain Eukaryota; kingdom Metazoa; phylum Arthropoda; class Insecta; order Hymenoptera; family Apidae; genus Bombus; species Bombus pyrosoma. Next base: position 18,886,001 of record NC_057776.1, on the reverse strand, counting down.
GTTTTCATTTTCAGGTAAATTATAAATAGCAGATAGGCGTATGAAATAAACGATGGAAAGAAAATAAAACGAAAGAGACACTGCTACCCTTTGTTCTTTAGCGTAGCTTTGATATTTGCTTTTTAAAAGAATCGCGAGAAATGATATTATAATAGCTTTTTCATCGTTTACTCGCCTATTTCAGCATCAATTACAGCGGCTACTTACCTAATTGATATCTTCTTTTTTCAAATAATTATCTGTGTTATTCTCGAGAAAACTGTTTCGTTGCCTTTCTCATATTTTATATTTTAAACGCAAGACTAAAAAATTTCTTGAAACGTTTTACAATTTTTAATAAAAGTTTGAGTATGAGTTTCAAGAAGATCCTGTTATGTAGTAGGATTATTTAAAGAAAGTATAAAGTACATGCATTTTACATTTATTAAAAAAGAAGATGTACGAGAGGCTACTAATAGTAGATCGTAATATGTGTGGCGACACTTGAAATTTCATTGAGAAAACGAACGAAGCAGTTTATGAAACGCTTATGATACCTTGGTGACCAACCGAGACATCTTAGACACAGGACTGAAGCACGCGACTTATTAAAGAATTTTTAGTATCTCGCGTGGTATTCGTTCGCCAGATAACTCAGCTGAATATTTTCCCGCAAAGTATTCTTAAAAGTATTCACCTTCGTAGAAATAAACAGGTTGGTTCAATTAAGAAGAAGATTGCACAAGAAAAGAAACGGATAAAACGAGCAAAATTGGAAACGTTAACAAGAAAAGGGAAAGATTAAAAATATTGTACTGAATGGTCGAAGTTAATTAAAAAATTAAATAAAAAGGATAAAAGAAGTATTTTTAAGCTTCTCCCGCCATTGTTTCCCTTCGTCCTTTAATTAAACAAAAAGCTCGTTCTGTCGAATATGCTTCACCTTGCGTATACGTATATTTCTCGCTTTTATTTACTCACGTGGTATTTGCTGAAACAGCCCTGTTCGATTCGTGCTCGTTTATTTCAACAGAGTTTCCTTTAAGGCAGAAACTAACGGCTTTTGCGAAAAATTGATCAAACTCGCTGATGAACGAAGAAAAGTATGACTACCATAAAGCCAACCACCTGCAAAGAAGCTATTCGACTTTGGGAGGAAGAGAACAAGCAGGAAGCTTCCACCGCGAAGGAGGTAATTCTGAGCTTCCAATGGCCTCCCATAGAAAAAATGGACAACGCTTTAGCGGTTTTGATCAATTGCGAGAAGCTCTCGCTCTCGACGAACATGATCGAGAAGATTGCGGGTAGATACAATTTTTTATGGTTCTTTTATATGACGCATTTAATATTACATATATATGACAACTATTTTTATTCTCTCCTGTTACTAATTATCGTATCGTGACTTTCATGAATTTGCGGGAAATTTAAAAGTTCAAAAATAATTTTTTTTTATTAATTTGCACTTTACGATTTGTCCAGCTGGACATTCTGTAAATTTTTCTAGCTTAATTGCTAAATAACACGTGGAGCGTTACCCCCAGTGGGATACCATCTTCGAGTTTGACTATTTTATTTCTTCAGTGAGGTCAGTGGGATGTTTTCTTTTTAGTCTTCTTCCTATGAGAGTAGTTAAAAAAATAAAAAAATGTGCAGAATGTGTTTAATATACAAGTGTAAATGAAATATGCAAAGTTTAACACCTGTTAAAATGTTTAGCAGGTAAAACATATTTCTGCTTGGATACTATCTTTTTCATTTGCTTTTATAAAAATATGAATTTCCAGTCTTCTAATGATTATGCGTTGTCTATAATAATATCACTATCTATTTATTCGATATTATTATTTCTTCAATTATTCGTTTATTTATAACAAATACAATTTCGATGTCGGTATTTATAAATTCAGGGAACACGGTTAGAGAATTTTATCAAATTTACCACGTTATATTTCATATTATTCGTTTGCAATACGAAGCACAAAAATTTCAAAACATCGATATTTTGTCATCTATGATACTCCTCAGTCAACAAATTCGCGTTTAATTACACGCAAACGTTTTGTCTCAACGCTATGTCGTCGTCACTTTTATCTCGAGCGAATGGTAAACTCTTCTCTCGACTTGTGCTGCTGTTCTTTTTTCTTCCTTTTTTTTTCTTTTTTTTTTTTTTGAAATCACAATACATCACTCGAGAAGCTTGACGCGACGGTGATATTAAGATGATATATCATGGAGGATTCGGAATCAGTAGATTCGCGTGGATCTGTCATCGTGATGAACGCGCGGGATTAACGAATAAAGTCGTTCAACTGTGCAAAATAATCTCGCGTAAATGGAATTACGTAGCGGGTCACGAGAAATGGATCGTACCAGCTGCTGGATTTCCTTAATTGACGTTTAATTATAGCTCGTTTAATGCCATTCTATCTGACTCGATTATAAATGAATTATAGACAACGCGTACTATCGTGCAAAACATCGTCCTTACCGAGCGTTCTCTAGGTTTTTCTATATCTCAGAATTCACGTTTCTCCCAGATATTATGCATTTTTATCTCCTTTTTAAATTTATAAGAGATTTCCTGTTTTAATTATATTCGATCGAAATACCTCTGTGCAAACTCATATTTACATTAAAATATTATTATATTACTGGAAGTGAATTTATATCTTTTAACAGAGAATGTTTTACTACAATACTAATAAGAACAGGAAGGAAGGATTAAGTCAGCGCGGGAAAAAGATTAAAAAAAGATTAAACATTCAACTTTTATCACAGACTCGAATAATTTATGGTAAAATGTTAGCAGCAGCTTTGGCAAATTATTCTTCGATTAATTTTCAGGGATTTCAAAATTACATAAATCGTGTAAGTAGAAGGTAAAAGGATTTTGAAATTGTTCGAATTGGCGTAGGAATCGGAACACTGAAGAACCTAAGGATCCTCTCGTTAGGACGTAACTTGATAAAAGGATTCGCTGGCTTAGAAGCATTAGGCGACACTCTGGAGGAACTTTGGATTTCGTACAATTTGATCGAGAAAATGAAGGGAATCAACGCGATGAGGAATCTGCGTGTTGTCTACATGTCGAATAATTTGGTTAGGGAGTGGACCGAATTTAACAAACTTCAGGAACTTACCAATCTTCAGGATCTCGTATTCGTTGGAAATCCATTGTACGAGAGCTTAGAGGTAGCTTTATTTGTGTCATCTTCATCTTTAGCTTAATCTTGCTGCATTTGTAAAAATACCTCAAAATCTTCTTATCTTCTATTCAACGTTATTAAGAGAAAGAATGTTACGTTAAATGTTATGTTGTTAATAAAAGCAGTTGATAAAAAGATGTTTTTCGTGATTCGTGATTCTATAACAAGAGTCTTGTTTGAACAATAATTTAATAAACGATGATATTATCAGCATCGAAATCGCAAATTATAAATTATAGATCGTAGATGTCTTTATTGGCAATCTTAAATTTTTATGTTAAACAGCAAAACTACAGGAGTGCTTTGTAATTTGCCAAACTTAATTCCAAAGTTTCGTTTGTCCCATTAACAAAATTTGTTGTACGAGTCAAATGTTACGTTACACGAGATAAATTATTACGAGAAACAACTTGTGACTTTTAAAATTTCAGTAATAACGTTAGTTCGACTTTGTGCGAGCAAACGATATGACAGCTCCTGACGTTACATAATTGTCAAAATTCAGGTTTCCAGATGTAAGACACGTCTTCTTGAAAGACATATCCCGACGTTTCATACCAGCGTGTTCTTTGAATTTTGATGAAGATAGTTGGCGAAACGTTGAGATATGTTTGCCAAGTAAGAGATACGCGCCTTTTATTTGGAAGCCTGAGTTTTGATAAATGTAGAAATTTCATGCATTTACGCTTTAAAATGTTATATTCAAATGTTCTGTATGAAGTAATTTGTGGATTTCTTAAAGTGTTGTATTCACCGGACGAAAGAAATACTTAAATAAAGATATGTTTCAACAATTTGATTGATCGCAATAATATTTCACAGAGTGGGTTTTTAGGTGGAGAACTGGAGATTGGAAGTCGCCAGACGTTTACCGACGTTGGAAAAATTAGACGGTGAATTAATTATACGGGCAGAAGAATGCGCGAACGTGTCGCAAAAGCTTGATAGTCCTCTGCAAACTCAGAAATCAGTCGAGTAAAATACCGTACAATGATGTGTTGACACGTTTGTAGATCCTTTTTAATTGTACTTTTCATTTTTTGCAGTTTCTGATTGATAATTTACTAAGACGCTTTATTTGTATAATCTTTACTATATATGTGTATTATTTTTAAGATGTAAGAAAAGAAATTTTGTAGAATTTTTACACGTATGCGTAGAAAAATGTAAAGCAGATATTTTTCTAAATTTAATGCCGATATTTATCGTTGTTAATTTCTTTCATTTGGACACGATCTCGTACCTCAGAATTCTTTAAAGGCAATTTCATCTTTAGATTTAAACATTACGGTGTCATCTTCTTCCACGTACTTTGAATTATTCGTTTCAAATACCACATCTCCGTGATAAGAAGCACAAAGAAGGAAATATAAACTTCCCTCTTAGAAAATGAAAATAAAAGAAGGACATTACACACGTAAAAAAGAAAAGATAATGATAAATCAAATAAGACCGCAGTGTTTCCGTACATTTATATTAATTTATTCGTCTTACGATACAAGACAAATCGTACATACGTTTCTGGTGATTGTAAAAGGTTGAAAAAGCAAATAGAGTTCGATTGGATTCGATGCACGAGATTATACCGAGGATCGGACAGACGACATTTCGAGAGATCATCGTTTCTTCTTCTTCCGTTTCTCTTTGTCTTGATTTTCCTTTTTTAAATAATTTTCCCTAAATTCGTTTTTCACATATTGTTTTTTATAATTTCTCTCCGAAGGCGTGTGTGAAATACAAAGGTGTGTTGTCGATCTTCTCCTCCAGTTTCTCATTTTTTTCGTTTTTCTTTCTTTTTATTCTAATATTTTTTTTTTTTTTTTTGTATTTATTTAGTTGTTTTATTCTCGCGTGTGTACGTACGTACGTGTGTATGTAGACGCAAACGAGACGCGCGTGAATAAATCGTGCAATAGAAAAATTGACGAGTGTGCGTTTTTTTTTTAATCGTTCGCCTTTTCCCTCGAAATTACCTACTCCGACTGTTCTATCTACGTTATTGGTCGCCGATTTCCTTCGATTATCCATTCAATTTCCTCTATAATTTCCCCGTTTCAATAAACTTTCCCTTTCCGTTAACGTCATTAACGTTCCGCTTTCCTTTCCTCGATCGAGATTTTTTAAAAACTCGCAAACTATCCACGAGAAAGTCCAATGAGATTCAAACTCGTTCAACTACATATATTATACGTTCTTTCGTCTGATACTCGTCCAATTTCGTCGAATCGATCGATTCGATTTAGAAACACGACACACGCGCCGTGTCGAGGAGATCGGAAAAGAGCTGTAGAAAGATTTCAGATTGTACGAGCAAAATCAAACACTGAATCCCTGTGTGCGGGACACAGATACGCAAGGGGTTAGACACTTTCGCTTGGTATTCTTAATTATTCGATTAAATTCATTATACATGCGTGTAACGTGTGTGTATGTGTGTGTGTGTGTTTTTTTTTATATTTTTCCGCGTACAATCTTATGCAATACGCAACACGGTGCAACACGAGCGCAGGATTATCGTTCATCTACGAATTTTCATTTACTTCCTTTTCTTTTTTTTTTCGTTTTTTTTTTTCCTTTTTCGTATTCCTCTTGTAAATTCCATTCTCATTCGCATGCTTTTTCTTTTTTTCTCTCTTATTTTATTTTGCATATATCGTTTCGCTTTTGTAAACGTCGATCGAAATCCGTGGCGCGAGATTCGACGAAAGGATTCGATGGATCGCGCCACGCGAGATCAGAAGAAAATATCGCTGCAAGTATATTTGGATCGAGAAGTGAGAAACGACGGCGGTGGAAAGATAGAAAGAGATACGTTTAGCCAATGACGAGTAAGAAAAATATCGTATATCGACTCTCTGTGGGATTGATTCTTTAATTGTCGAAGCGATGCGAATCGGCGGTGATCATTTCGTTACTTCAATACTTTATACTTTAATGTATACGTATATATATATATAGATTTATATATTTAATTATTTCGTTCATTCTTCCATCTATTATCGGCATTTTTATATGCAAGGGAAAAAGGAGTCACTTTCTTTCAATTACGATCGATGGACGTACCGAGGTTCGAAATAAATCCTCATTCTCCCTAATTTATCTTCTTTTAATGACGCTGTTTTCAGTTTCGAAAAATGAGTTTTCGGTTTGAACGTTGCGTCTATGTGCCACGGCCGTTTAGCATTGCTTCGAGTTTCGACGGTCTCGACGGTAGCATTTTGTTCCTTTTTTTTTTTTTGTTTTTAACATTTATCTTTAGATACATCAGGCTGATAAATTTAAACGATTTTTTTTGTTTTTATTTTTTTAAATATTTTCCTTCCTTTTTTATACGCTTCTCCTGCAATTCGATTCTTCTCCTCTCCACACAAAAATAGTTCTGATAATATATATATATATTTATATATATATGTTCTCTGTTTTTCAATGGTCTCTCCTCGATTTTCGATTTTTTTTTCTTAATCCTCAATGTTTCCTTTTTTTTTTTTTTAATAACAGTATTACTCTTCGTTTAGTTAACTTCGTTAGTTACCAACACCGATTATATTCAACACGATTTACACTGAGAAAGATCTGACGAATTTCAAGGCTATAAACCTCGAGAAGAGAGTCGACTTGCTTCCCGCGGGGATGGATTTTGATTTTTCGTTTTTCAGCTTTTTATTTTCTTTTCACTTTTTCTCATTTCTCCTTGTTTCTTCCCCATCGAGTGCGGATATTCGAAACAATAGTCGCGCATCAACGACGTATCAACGGCGACATTCCTCGTTTTTCGCGGCGCTACCTCGTTTCCGGTTGCGAACCCGTCTTACGTCGAGGCGAACCGTTGCTTCTGCTTCTTCACGAAATCCAGGGCCATCTTGTCGCCGACTCTCGTCTCCAGAATTTGTAGAATCGGATGATCTAGAAACGAAAAGACCAATTGTAGATTTTACATCGATCGAAGATCTTTACTGAATCTGTCTCTTTGTGTATTGTACCGTGCGAAGACTTATAAACGTCCGTCAATAGCTCGTATGCGATGTACGAGAAAGATGGAAGAGAGAAATTCTTAACTTTAGAACAACCAAACTTATCATAACGAAGAGTCTCGAATATTTTGATTTTCCCAACCACCTTTGCGATATCTCTGATTATAAAGATGGAACAGCGCGAGAGTTCTGATCAATTTCGAATTGTAAGAGTCTGCTAAAACGTTCGCTAACTCTTCCAAATGGATATTTTTAGAGAAACATTTTATCAAAATTACGTTGCGCCTGACGAGATTGTTATGAAATTCGTTTACTGTTTCAACGTCGTGGAAATCATATTAGCGTTTGATGAAGTTTCGCAACAAATTCAATTATCGTATCCAGCTACCCTAGAGCATCGAATACGATATAAACAATATTAAATAACAATATTATCGTACTCCGTATAACGATATTACAATATAAGAATATCGAAATAACAAGGAATATAAACCAGTATCGAATATTTCAGTAAAATAAAAGTCCCTACGTATAATATTTTTACTTCTCCCTCGTCTGTTACGAAGTTTCCTCTTTCAGAGAAAATAGATGAAAATGAATCGAATAAGAAGGAGAAGATTTCATGTAGTACGTTCATCGAACTCACTTCGATTCTTCTGATGCATCAGGGGTAACTCGGTGTGCTTGAGGCCGTGGAAATTGTCTATGCTGGCATTCGAGTCGGTAACACCGGGTATCGTGCTGAGCCCCAAGAACGCTTCACCAGCGAAGTCATTCGCTGTGAGCACATCGTGGTCCATTACGGTGAACAGCACCATGGCGTTTGGACTTCGACACTGCTCCACGCTCACGGAGCTAACGACAGAGTAGAGTTTGTAGAGTCGACGGCATAAAAATATACACCGAGTGATCGCGATGATCAACCGATAGAGAAAATATCGATCTGATTACTTTGAAATGTTACGATCGAACGAAAGAATCAACTTCTTATTGGCATAATTCGAAATAATTCAATAATTTAAGTTTTACAAAACTACCAGTAATACCGACAGTTATTGGTGTGCTTTACGGCACAACTCTTCCAAGTTATTTCTTATTGTAAGAACATTATTGAAATTTCAAGACCTCTAATCGTCTCTTACGCAGGTCTGTACGTTTCCGAGTATTCGTAAATCTTCAAATACTATATTAAAGCATGATCAACGTATGCACGTAGTTAAATCTTTGCATTCGATGTTAGAAATTTGTTCTTCGTTGCTTACAATTCGAAACATTCGTCGAACATAGGGTTCAGAGTTTTCTTCTTGACGTTGGTGTGCTGCTCGGCGCAATGCTCGAAGACTCTTCGTGGCAGCAATTCGATTATCACGAAGGGATCGCTGTAACCATTTGGATCTAATGGTATCACGTCTCTGGCGTTTATAACTTCCACGCACAGAGAATCGTGATTTAGATACGCTCTCACCGTTAAAACGCCATATTCAGAAGACACGGTGTTTAGTTGGTCCTAAGAAGATCAGAGTCGTCACTTTACAGTTAAAAAAATCATGCAACTATACTAAACGCGTTTAACTTCGATTACAGCTTTGCGATACAAAGAAAAGGGAAAACCAGATCACATAATAACCTGAAGTCGTTGTCGATAAAATCGGTCGATCAAGAATGTCGTATCCATTTTGTGATACTGAAGCCGTTCCTCAACATTCAGGAAACTCTGACATTTAAGTGTTTCAAATGGTAAACCTTTATCATCCTCGTGGAAGAACGTCGCCAATAAGTCCAGCGCCTCGTGAAGCCTTTCGTAAAACATCGCTGGTTTATCCTATAGAAAAACAGATTTTTTAACAAATCAAACCAATAACAATGCTTTCTTCATCGTTTTCAGTTACACAACGATTGGTGACGATGCTAAAGGCATCAGTATCAAACGACATACTTAAATACTTTATCGTAAGAGTACGGGATATGTATGCAAATTCTGAATATAATTAAAACGATGAAGCCTAAGTAGAAAATTGATTCATTTTTATTAAATATTATGGATATTTTAAATATTTCTTTCGGATATTTCTCGCGCCATCAAACTTTTCATAAATGTATAAAAATATTATTTTATGCTTATTCGTCACGAGATAGCGTTAAGATTCTGCTTACACCCGCGTTTCCGTCCATTTGGTTGCTCAGTTCAGCCAGCACCACTTCCCAGATGTCTTGAAGAACTCGATTGAAGTTCACTGTAAGCAGAGCCGAGTTTAGCACCACCAGGTGCATGTCTAAATACTCGAGCAACGGCGCGATAGCCTCCCAAGTGGGCAAACTGTCCGGTGACCAAGCCAGATGGAACATCGCCTTCTTCAATGGTGGTCTCATCTGTACATCAAGATATTTCTCAATTATGACTCTATTTATTTGATATTATAATATTAAATGTAGTAAAATTAATTCTTAATTGGTCCTCGATTTTTAATTCATTCACAAAAAAAAATGTCTATTTTAAATTTGTCAGAAGAATAAAGTTTGCTTTTTGTATCAATTATCCATTGTTTCGACCGCGTGACGTAAATATTGATTTTCGCGCATATTTTGCGATCTTTCGCGTGGGAAATGAGAATGAAGTGATCTTTTAAAGACACTTATTTTTTTCTATTCTTTTGGTATTGAAAAGAAATAGTAATCTCAGTGAACGGATGTAACTTGTTTATTAAAAAAAAAAAAAAACATTTTCAGTCATTTGGTTTGTATTCTTTGCTCGCAATGCTGACCTTCGTGCCGATCCTTGAAACGATCTGGTTTATGAACAGCAACATTTGTCCTGGTGCCTGTTCCAGCGGTGACGTCAAAGCGGTCCTCCACTGCATTCGCGCAGAATCACCAGCTTGACACTCCAAGGCTGTTAGAACTTTTTCCACGAGTAACTCCTCTCCTAAATTCAGAAGCCAACGTCGGACGTACTCCAAGCCGTTGATAGCCACGCACATCTACGAATATAGTTTCGAATCATTGAATCCATCGATGAAGATCGATTCAGTAGTAACATATTATAATTATAACTATTTAGTAGTAATATATCGTTTTCATGAACTTTTGTTTGGAGTTGCATTTCCTATTTAATTTGATCGAGATAAATTATTAACAACAGTATATATCATATAATCTAATATTTTTATTGAATCGTAATAATTTTTAAGATGAATAAACTTTTCTATGGATAAATATATTTAGAAAAATTCATAGAAAGATCTATCAAGAATATATAGAGAAAAGCTTCAGCGTTATATCGTTTCAGCTTTCAGACGTGCAGCGTTATATTTGATTGCCTTCTCTTTGCTATCTATTGCGAGTTGCTCTAAAATATTGCCATTCATTTGCTTATGTATTTGCGTTTTATATTCTATAGAGCAGAGTTGAACATTTAATCTTGGTCATGGTGACAAAGTGTTTCTGATATTACTATGTCTATGCTTGCAAAGCAGTGTCGTGTCATACTAATGCGAAGCGGTCTCTACCTCAGCGATTACCTCGTCTGATGTCTTATATGGCGTCTGGTCCTCGTAATAACCACTATCAGCCAATTTTTGGTGTGTTATCTCAGCGTAATAAGCTGCTGAGCTACATATAGCCTGTAACAGAAGAATACATCTCAGAGAAGGTGAATTTAATGTTTGTCTAAATCCTCTAAGTATGTCTTGGTATGTTAAATTTATACTTACATCGACAACTTTCAGAACTAAATTGTACGATCCAGGAAGATCCGGCCAAGCCAATTTCTTCCAAAATTCTTTGATCTACGAACATTGTGAGTTTTTCAATTATACCTATATATCCTTCGTTTTAAGAAGCTGATTCACACGATTGTCAACTTAAATATCCCGTTTTGTTTCTTTCTCTAACGTACCTGATAGAAGCAAGCTGTAACATCAATGGCGGAGGTACTATGTTTCACAATGTATTCAGCGGTACAGATCCGATCAAGTTCAGTCGATTTTCGTACCCGTTGAATCGCCTTCAATTTAGCCAGATCCAACCATTTATCGACAGCTGGTCTGAACCACTCGTAATACTTACAAATTGCCAAAGTTTTATGGTCGGACTGCGGCAGGTTCTCCTTCATGCTAAAAATATGACATTTTCCTTAAAGAAAATCATTTTTTATCGAAACCTTTTGTCAGAAATCCCATCGATGAAGAATTTCAATAGTGCCTTAATATTAGAGCCTCGCAATTAAACATTCAATTTTCTCTTCGATTTAAAAAGTTGCAGAGTCATTTAATCGTCTAATTTAATTCCATCGATTTCCGAATATTTAATGTTACAAATGTCTCGTCGTAATAAATTACTTGAAAGCTAGTAAGAATTCCAACAGCTTATCTCTATCTCTAACGGCCATAAGTACAAATTTTGCATTATATTTAGTTTGAGAAATAGTTTATTCTTCAGTTTGATATTTTCCGGACTGCACAGTATATTTTTACTTTTAGTCTTCCAATATAATTAATTGATTGATAGTTACGTTATGAAATCCTGCAGAGCCAAGTATAATTCGAACATTGGCGTTCCAATCTCCGCTCCAGGTGGTAGCACGTACTCTTCGTCCGCGTTTTGACCGTGAAGTTGAAGACAAGCTGTGGTAACCCTGGCTCCGAGTTCGTTTTGCATCTATCAAATACATTTCTTCCGATGAAGTCGAAGAACAAGGGACAAACGTCTGATTCTACCAATGCTTCGGAAGTCTTTTCGTATTTCCACCACTTTTTACTTTTTACGCAAGTTTCTTTGCCACGCGATTTCTAATAACAATTATTTTTGAAGGAAAGATCTCTTTAAATGTAATTAAGAACGTTTAAACGTTGTTCACAGATTATACAATTTCGATAGAGTCTTGATAGTATCTTGATAAAGTAATCGTTATGTAACTATACTTTAGGAGAATTTAGTTTAAGAAATAAAATCATAGTAGCAGAGAATTTACTAACAAACACAATAGCCGGTAGATTATTCAAAAATTAATCACTTTTGCCAATAAAATCTCCCGAAACCTTTTCGAGGCTGCATAAATAGAAACGTGTACCTAGACGTTCTTTCGAAAATTAATTATCCCAAACCAAGTCCTGTACAGTCGTTTCAAAAATTACTTATATATATATCTTCAAATAACTTATGACTCGGTAAGTCAAAGCAGAATCGTTCCTTGCCATTTCAATCATCGTATAAGAAGCAATTAATTTTCTACACATGTCAAATGTCACGTATTTTCCGGAAACGCGGTTGATTCGCCCGCAAAATATATGCAAATTCCCCGGCAACGTGATTTGGAGATTTGATCCTTTCAATTACGGGTAAGTACAAACCCCAGTGTACGTCGAACACTTGATAACTTTCGAAATTGCTGGAATCCCATGATAACTCGTTTATTACACGGCGCGTCAGTTGATCGTCGATGAAACGTATTTGCAAAGGAAGTAAACGTCTTTCATCAGAAAGGTAGAATAATTAACCCGCTGCCTTGAAGTACGTATTGAGTTTCTCTCTTCAAGTATCGAGTTCTTGTCTTAGTTGGAACAATGTATAGTACAACTTAAACGAGTTAAATCTGATACTGTAATTTTACGCTTACGCTGTTCTACATATTTGTTGTAAACCCGATAAAGTCCGATGAATTGATTATTCCAATGGAATATATTACTTTGAGAAATATTCTGACTCGCTTGACTTTTCTTCTTGATATTTTTCAAACGCTTCAGATTTAACGTTCAACGAATAAATTTACCGTTACGACGCTGTCGTATAATTAAAACCGAAGAAACCTAGCCATGTTTTTAGCATTTGAGGCAATGAATTGATTGTTAGAACGGAACGATATACGACAATGGAATTTAATTAATTAACTAATCGATGAAAATTAACCGCAGAATAGCAATATTCAGTTAAGGAATCTCAGCCGAGTCGCTGTTGCAGAAACTTTGTAAAAAAGCGTAGGTTTTCCGTAATAAAGTAGAGTAAAGCGTAGTAAAAATGAAATTGCGTGAAAAAGTAAAGTACATATTTCTCACTTAGAACTTGACGTTAGTAAACGTTCCGTATTACGATAACGAAGACAAAGTGGGAATAGTCGTCTGAGCTTCGGAGCTTACCTGGTATACCACTCATTTAGGATAAGCACGATCTCCGATTTTTTACCAAATTTTTACCCTCCTTATTTCCGTTCTAAAATATTCGTCCAATTTTCAACGGAAACTCTATCCGTGACTGTATAAAAATTACACACAATTATTAAACGAATCGCATTCGTTATTTCAACAGCCGCTTACAAATCTCTCCGTCATTGTTGATCCACTAACAAGAGTACAATTTCCTATACACAAGATCAACTTGGATTTTCAAAGTAAAGATAAAATAATCGATTTTAGCTATTCGGTCGAACAATTCCCATTATTAACATATCAATAGAGATAACACTTTCTTTGAAAAGACGAAATTATTTCCCGAGGTTGATAAGCAATGTACAAAATAATTGCTGCTCCTTCAAGGCCTCATATTTCCCCATTACTACTAACTCAATTAACAAGAACGCAATTTTCTCACAGAGTCGAGACGGAGTTTATTTCCAACAGGAATACAATTTTACAAAAAATGAACTTATTTTTCATAGCAAAGATAGAATAATTGGTTCTCGCTATTTCATTATCCGCATTTCAACATCACCGTTAATTCGATTGAAAGGGGTACAATTTCCTATTTATCCAAGATGCAGCTAAAATTTCTAAAATTCGAGATCCATGAACAGCAATAAACGAATGATTTATAAACATCTATATTTTCTCAATTTCTGTCTGCGAAATAGATTTAATTTTCAAAGTTGAGGACGTTTAGTAGACACACACATTGGCGCCTAATCGTAGGAGAGATTCATAAGGCAACGGCTCAAGTACAGAAAGTTACAGGATTTCCCTTGGGTTTGACAAAGTTGGTGAAATTGTATCGAAGCGTCTAAACGTTTTGGAAACTTGCGTAAAAGTGGTGGACACCCTACAGAGAGATAGGTTAACGGGGACTCGACAGGGACGTTTAAGTGGCTGTGCGCGGGAAGCACATCGTTGGAGGTGCAAGAAAAAAAAAAAAAAAGATCGATTTGCGTGCTTGATATCCTGTGACTACGAGTAAACTAAGTATATTCCTACCGATCGTTCCGTTTTCTTCTGAATTTCGTTGGAAGATACGCGAGATTGACGCGTTCGATAAGACCTCGCTTGCCTTTCCAATGGCTTTCGTTTCTCTTTCCCTTTTTATAATTTGTATGTGTTTGGCAATAAGGTGGCGAGAAGATGCACGAAATAGTCAACGAATATTACAGAAGAGAGAAATATTAAAGTAGATATGCAAATGATACGTGAGTATCATATGATATGAATTGTAGATGTAAAAATGGAATTAATATTATTTCTGATTTAAATTCTTGGTGAATCCGATTGTAAAAATTCGAAAATGTTACAACAATGGTGTTTATATAGATTCTTTATATAAGCAGAAATATATATGCTTCGCGTCGATATACCGAATATTCTCTAAATTAAAACCGCAATATTGATCCGTTTATACTCGATGTTTAATGAGCAACATTGTATTTTAATAGGTCAGTAACTGTTCCTAATTTTACTGCGTTATATCTTCTTAAAAGAAAATAATGTGATCGACGTGTTCCTATTGTTAACAATTGGCAAAGGAAACAATCGCTCAGTTGACTCCCAAAATCAATAATCAACAGTCTAAAGTCGATCGAAATAAAAAATTACAAATTTCGTCATTTGTAAAACAATCTTACGCATTATCAATTATTTCCTTGTTCACCGAATGAAAATTAAAAGGAGAAACTTAAACTTCTCTCGCTCCAACGATTCAAACTCGAAATTAAAAGTTTCGATTCCAACGAAATTCGTCGAAAACACGATGAATTTTAATTTCTCCGTATGTATGTGGTAGACGCTAAGTAAAATCAATCGATAAAATAAAATCAATTTACAGAAACACAGGAGGCCAAGCGTAACCAGAAAAATTTCACTGTCTAAAATTCTCGAACCATCGAAGCTACGTTTCTATTTGTTCGCAAATTCTACCTCATTAATAATACGGTAACGTTTGGCGAGCGCATGCATCGGGTTCGATGTATATTTCCTATGCGGTGTCCGGCAAATTACGCGGAAGATTCATGCGGAGCGTGTGACGTGTTTAACAAGCAAGTGGTATTCCTTTGATAAAAGAGAAACGCGTGCACCTCGGCTGGAAATAAAAGAGCTGCCAATGGAAAGCAACGTCATGCATCACGGTGTGGCCCTTCGCGTCTCCGGCGTCCCGTGAAAGATACGGTGAGAAATTACGTGCTTTACGTCAGCACGTTCGCGCGCCAATGGAAGTGGCAACGAATCAGCCGGACAACCCTCTTTCATCCGTCCTAGATCCACTTTTTCCCTCGTGAACCGTCAGGAAATTAGAGTATCAAGACTTGGGATAATTGCGTTTACTTTTCTTTTCAGGGTTATTGAACTTTCCCTCGTATTTCACGTTATATTGGTTGTAAAAAATTGTTTCGAATTTTCGAAAATTAAATTTTTCCATTCCAAAAAATTCGTATTCGTAGACTTACGAATCTTTGAATTTTTTAATCTTTGAATCATCGAACCTTTCGTAATCTGGTTTCGTATTTTTAGTTAGCTTCGGGTATTTTATTCTTTTACAAAATATGATTTCGATACATATATTCTATTCGTGGAACATTTAATAAATTTATGTGGCTTTGATTTCATTGGGATTGCGTATTCACGTACCTACACGGTATATTACTTGTTCAAATGCATAAAATATTGGGTCGTACATACACGCTCGAACAAAACTATTTACTTTCCGCAGTAAATAGTTATACTCTATATCGTTCTTTATATCAATAACGTATGCGATAGAAAACGTAATTAATTAATATGAAACTCCTGATCGTATGTAAAAATTGATAATCGAATTAGACGATACGCTTCGCCGAATCTTGACATTGAAACTAATAAGAAATAAAATGTATCATATAATGTTATAAATAAATAGACCATAAGGCTTTAATCCTATCAAATTGCAAAAAGCACGATTGTTCTAGAACTAAGAAAAATTTGTTTCGATTTCAATACGCTGTCGATTCGATTCCACTTCCATCGCAGTTCCTTTTCAAAAATAGCAAACTACACTTATGAACATCAAAAACTTCATTGAGAACTACATACAGTGTAGACAGTAGGCTGTCTGTATTAATTAATTAATTAATTAATTACAATTTGTCAAAGAACACCTGTAGATCGTTATTTCGTTGAGCTGTTTCTCAGTCGGAATATTTCCTTCATAAAGAAACAATTTTCCCTTTGATCTCGTAAAATGTTTCATGTACGCGGAATAGAATCAAAAGTATTTCTAATAGCACCGTACTGATGCTTCTTGATATCATTATCAACCGTAGAAGCTACTTTACGATATTTGTTCGAAATCAAGCATCGTGTCAGAACAATGCCAAATATTTTACTACATCAGCAAGTAGAATTTTGTGCGTTTCTTTCGGTTAATTTATTTAAATCCTAAGTAATCTGAGAAAATTCTAAATTTTACTAATGATCCAGAACTCGAGAAGAGGCGGTATTTACAAGTAATCATTGTAGAACAGTATTCAAGAAACTACTGGCTAATCAACCGCTATTCTTTCTATTTGCGTACTTAAATTTTTACTCGCGCGTTAAAAAATTAATCTTCGTGTACAAAGAAATTTCTAATCTGGAAATTGTTTGTCTGTTTGGTATTTTCTCTTGTCGTTTATTTAATTCCTTCCTCCTTGATAATAATAAAAACGTACGCGAATAAAAGCAAGCGGTTTCGATACGACAGTTCAAATGTTACATATACAAGGAGATCGAAGAAGAAAGATAGAGTAGAAATAGAAAAGGGTTTTAACAGTTCGTGGTGGCGATGAAAAAGTACCTCGGATGTGTTCTCCATGTGTTTCGCCACGTGTTCCGCCAGCTATGGACAAACATCTCGTGTACAGTAAGATCGCGATGACCTGACGGACATATCAAACTCATCCTCAACATCGTTCCATCCTCGTTCAACCTAGCCTTCAGGTCACTGCGATTTGCTTATTTATAGGGTGTCCCTGCTCCATCCTTTCCTTTACTTTTCATCTCACAATGCAAACACCCGAACGATATAAACGATACTTGGATCGCTGTAATTTCGAAATTTCCACTTACTTTTAACTTATTTTTTCCCGACATTTCGTTTATCGCATTTTTCCTGGAACACCCTATATATAAAGAGTAATATGTTCTGTAGTTATTTCGATGCAAGGACGTCGACCGAATTCGCAGAATTGAAAATAATCCAATCGCAAGAACACCGAGTAAAAAGTAACCGATAAATAATTTCTTTCTCTCTATTTCACTTCTAGACGCGTGAATTTACATACAAAATTTTTCTCTGATGTCTGTTCCTCTTTAACTTTTATCAGCTCCAATGCCGAGTCTTGCTTCCTCTCTTTTACGAAGTTCTTCGAGGGACGATTGTTTTATCTTTAAATGGATAGAGGTAGCTCTTCTTGTTTTCGATATCGATGGAAAATTTGAGAAAAAAAAAAAAAAGGAAAAACACGATCGACGTCTTGAATAAAGCATAAAGCCAAACATAGCACATCCAGCTTCACGAAACAGTGAAATAAAATATAGTCGTGTGTCGTAATGATTGTGTGCTTTGATTCTGCATCGTCGCGATCTATCAAGTGAGAATATTTCATAGATATATGTATAAATAAATAAATATATATATATATATATATATATATATATATGTTTCTCGTTCGTCTTTCATATTTGTTGGAAATGATCGCTTTTTCACGCGGGGTTTGCTTACCAACTTGTCCAATTGCTTATACACCGCCGAGAAATATGGCACGCCGTTCGTGCTGAAACACAACATTTCATCTATCGTTTGTAAATCGATTTATCTTCCCTTTAACTTGAAATATTTATCGTGGATAATATATGATTTTCTTTTACCTGTGGTTAAACAGTGAGTGTCGTATTTTGCAAACTCGTATTTTTATAAAGCCAATGAAACAAGTGGAATACAAGCAGAAACATATTTCATCTATCGAATGCTATAATAAATACTATACTTTGGATATTTTTGATAATATTAGATACATTTTTACAATTTTTAATCTCCTGCGTGCAAAATGTCTAAAAATGTATAAAAATCCGTAGATCGCTCGTAATGTATCAACGATAGAGCTACTGGCGAGTAACGTAAAAAACTGATACGAAAATAATAGACCTGCGAGGAAAAGATACGATATAAGCGAAGGATATCAATCTCTTGTCATGTACTTTATTAAAGAAAATTATTGAAATTTCCAAAGATCATGGTCGTAGGTGTACAAAATAAAAAATTGGCTACTCTAGCAGTTCTGACGTTGATAGTACGATTTTCGTTTGGAAATTTTATTTCTATATAACAAGTATGTTTCTCCGTGCATTCGCAATCGTATGTAGAAGGATAAAAGAGATTCGTACGTTTCATTCGAAAAAGCAATTTTCCGTAGAAGTAAAGAGAACCGAAGGTAGAACAATTTTCAATAGCACGGTAATCGGTTAGGCAACTTTGATGTTCCGCTTGTTAAAAAATAAGTCTAATATTTATTCTGCGGTAAAATTACAAAGTACGCGATACTCTTTATATTCTCAAGGTTTTCAAAAGCAAATAAAAGAGGGGAAAACTATTCTCCGCTGTAAACACTGTTCCACGCAATATACACTTAACCGTAGGTATTCAACTTTTAATCAAAGACCAAATACAGGGGAGAACGTTTTATCACTTTGTTTTGCTAACGAACGCAAGTTTGGCTAACTTTAAATTTCAGTTCGTGGGGAATCGAGGAATTTGAAAAGCTCACCTTTCAAAGAGACTGTTGTAGTAAGTGAGTCCCTGTTCCAAGTCCACCAGTAACGCGGTTACTAAGTTGGTGAAGTCCTGCAAAACCTTATCTGCATCCTGATCGGGTTCTTTATCGTAACACATTGTCTGCTGCCTCG
The DNA here is from genome assembly GCF_014825855.1 of Bombus pyrosoma. Lineage (NCBI taxonomy): Eukaryota > Metazoa > Arthropoda > Insecta > Hymenoptera > Apidae > Bombus > Bombus pyrosoma. The sequence continues at coordinate 18,866,732 of NC_057776.1, read as the reverse complement.
TGTCCTCGTACCTGAACAGGAAACCAACGTCGTTGACCAAAGGTAGCGATCGAAGCAGAAAAATACAGAGGGTAAGAGAAGATGAAATGAAAAAAGTTCGATCGAGCACTAACCATTCGAGGGTTCCCTTTCTTAGGGCGGTTATTATTTCTCCGCGGATTTCCTTATTGAATGGGCAACACGCACGGAAGGCTTTCATGTTCGATAGCAGTCCTAAACATCTGTAGGCAATAAATAATAAAAGTATTTTTATATTATAGACTCTCAATATTATTTTCAGTGACGATTCTTTCGTTCAATGATACTTTGATTTTATCAACGATAAAATTTGTATTTTTATACAAATTCACACGTTGAAGGTTTTCGGATACGCTAGCTTTTCAGGATAATCTTACGTTATATATAACTGTTATATAAAATTGGTTAAATAGGTTACTTGGGGAACAGCAAAGATCAATTTGTTTCTTAGAGGAAATTATCATTCCGAAACATTTATATTTTAATAGCCTGCGGCTCATAGTGTGTAACTTGTACAAAATTATTAGCTACGTGCGTTAAAGAATTTTTCTACTAAAAATTACATATAATAAATTCGCTTCTAATTGTTCGAGAAATTATTATCAGCATCAACTTATTTACAAAATAGTTGTGTATAAATATAAACGCGATTCGTAATTTGCCTGCGCAAAGTTTGCAACGAAAATCCGCCAGTCTAACAAATACATATATCAAATTCCCAGTAACTTTTTTGAGCTAATTTTTTGCACAAATTAAACTCTGCTTCCTCTTAGCGTGCTCGTTTTAATTTAACTACGTAAGCTCGGAATCCGCGTGTAGATTCTCGCGAGCACGGTAGCGTTTTACTTTCAGAAATTCACTCGTGCAAAGTTTGAAAAGTTAGAAGATAGATATAACAAAAAGGAACGAGATTACCACGTACTGTAATAAGAACACAATTATGCTCTTCGTTCCTATGGATGAATCGAATTAAGCGTAATAAAGACCGCATCAAACGAAGCATCCTTTCAACGGCATGTAGCGTCAACAAAATCTGTCGTAAGTTAACGCTACTGGTATCGTTAGAAACACGATATTATCCCCTTTAAAATGCTTTTTGTTTTGTCTCGATGGGACTATCCGTTGCGGAGATACCGTCGTTTTAAGCAAACCACAATTTTTGGTCTTATCGGTATCTTTGTCTTTGTTGCACGCTCGCTCACTGACCTAGCCCAAGCCAACTACGTGTACGTCAGTCAAAGAAAATGTCCGAGTCAGCGATTACGTCAACGACGTACGCACTTCCGAGGAAAATAAGTAGACCACGACGATTCCAGGAATTTGTCTGCCATTCTTAGAATCTCGAGTCTCGAGTGACGCGCTTCCAAGTGCGCATATCTTGGAAACTAGTTGGGATATCGCCATGAAACAAAGATCATCGTAAAGGGCATGCTTTCTACCATGTCCCGACTTCTGGGTGAGTTATAGGGAATATTGTGGAATTTTTCTGCCAGCGTTTCGTGGTCAAAGCTTTCATTGTTTTTCAGAGGTATGAAGGAGTACAAGGTTTCTGGTTTAAGGGACGGTACATTTTTGGGTAGAATGGGTAGAATGGTCTTGATTTTAATTCGTCTGTATTTTAATTTGAATCTTATTTGCCTGTGGCAATAGAAGTTTCAATCCGCTGCAGTTTCTTCCTGTGATTTAAAGACTAGGCGATAATAATAGTATCAAATCAATGGTGTATTAACGTAGTATAATTGTACAGTGATGAATGAATAAAACGATAATACAAATGTAGAGGAAAAGAAAATAACGTCCAGATTACGTACCATTATAAAGAATTTATGTTATCTTCTTTTATGTTTTCAATCTTTAAAGCGATTTTCCGATGTCTAGAGGTTAACAACACCAAAAGATACATAATTTCTGCGATATGAATTTTATTAAATAGAAAATATAGGAAAAACCGCAAATAGAATAGAATTCATAAACGATACGTCGCTTCTCTCTCCTTCTAAGAAAGATACGCACCTAAGAAGATAATCCAATTTAGAGATGGATGGTCGATGCAATGGCGGGAATAGCACTCGGTGCTGTCGAACTTTCTTCAACGTTACTTCGAGGAATTCATTGAACGACTCTGCGAGACATTGTTCCTCGTCTCGAGAAAGAGTGTCCGTGTGCCATACATTGTCTAATTCCTATTGAAATAAATAAATATCTAATTTGTTAATTCCTATCGAAATAAATCAATAGAGAACGTGTTATATAATAAAGAAAGCGTTTGTGAAATTAAAATAAACCTGAAGGAGACGATGAAGAATTCTTGGGTCGCACGCTGATTGCCTGGATGTCGCTACCCATCTAACTAACGCTTGTTGGAGTTCTGTGACATCACCTTGGACGGCGTGTTGATGAAGAATCGTTAGTGCCGTTTGTGGCAATTCTCCTGTGAAGTCTTCCTAAATGAGGCAGGGAGAATCACGTAGTTACGCGATATATAGATTACTTTATTAAAGAGGAGGACAAGAGAAAATACATTAATTAAGAAAATAATTCAGTTCTAGCCTACGTTGAAGTAAATTAAGCGACAAGCTGTTGGTAATAAAATAAAACTAAAAGTTGCCTTGTTTTCAACTGTTTCTTGTTATATCTTTACAAACATTTTTTATTCTTTTTTTTTTTTTTTAATTATAGTGCGACGGCAGTAAAGGATGTATTTTCAGAAATATTTACGAGCTTCTTTCGTCCTTTTCAACTTTTTGCAAGAGAAGTAGTATCTATAATAGTTGTTTATAAATATTTCATGGAATAAAAATAGGAGAAAAATAGGGATTTTTTTTCTTGTATCGTATTATTGTATAATTAGAAATATATTTTATTTTCGTTATATATAGTACGATCACTATGAAAATTGCTATTAGAAAAAATATGTACTTCATTTTATATCCCTGAATTTAAAAAAGAAAGCTAACCATATATTTTTTATTGTGCATCTCAGCAAATTATTTATAAATGGATATTATGAAAATCGTTATTTTTTTTAAATATTCAGTTCGTTCCGTATTTCCTTAATTTTCAAAACGAAGATACAACCTCGAGAGTTTTTATCGGGAATTTTAGGTACTTCTTAAAATAAATATTTAAATGTTTGTATTTTATAAAGATATAAAGAACAATGTATATTTATTTGTTGATGGTACATACTCCTTGTTTGTTCATCTCGTGATTGAGAAAGACCGTGTAAAGTCTCTCCTGCTGTCTGAGCTCTCCCCAGTTGTCTTCTTCGGATGTCCCGCGGTCTTCTCTCGTTGATAACCATAGCTTTAATCTAATTCTACCTTGAATTGTGCTTCGTTGCGTTCTGGCCTCTAGTTTGTACCATCGATCCAGCCCCGTGCTTGGAATATCCTGCCGACAAACGATCCTCTCTTGTCTACCCCATGTTAGAATATAAAAAGAACTGCAATCGAACTGCAATTTTAAAATTAACGTCCAGTAAAATTGCTTTGATGATCGATAGATTGTAAGAACGATACCTATGCCATTAAATATGGAAACGGGCTATGTAACATCTTTTCTTTTTTACACGATTTTATACACGTTTCGTCAATGTTCATGTTGCTATGCATTCTTTGCTTTATTCGATTGAGTTCTGGCTATCAGAATTTAGTATGACAGTAACAGCGTTCTATAAAACTGTCGAAACGAAATACGACGCGATTGAAAAACTCGAAAATGGTGCAAGTGCGGCAGAATTAACAAAAATACATGGTGTTGGAAAAGCCACGATCGCAGAGATTAAAAAAAGAAGAACGTGATATCGAAAATTATCCGAAATACGTAGATTTCTCAGAAATTTCCTACTGGAACAGTAGGAAAACCTCAAGCACACTGACGTAATAAAATGGTTTCGTCGCGATGAAGGCGATAATAATGACGAATTTATGTAAATGAAAGCGGCGAACAAAAGCGATGGTTCAAAGTACACAAGGAACGTAATTCTGTGCGATTACTTGTGTTGAATAAATTATATGACATAACAGAGAAAAAGCTACGAGATCCATAAGTGTGTAAAGGGATTTTCCACTTAATCTTAATAATTTGTATTTAAATAAATAAAATTTCGTATGAGAAAAGCGATTATTCTGTTATTCGAAAATTCCATTATCCGAGCAATTTTCTCTCGCTATTAGTTCGGATAAGGCATAAGGGAGGCTCTACTCTAACTGTTTTTCTGTATTTAGAGTGACAGTGAATTGTATTTTCATCTGGAAAATTTATTGATGATAGTTTTAGAGATACCGAAAAGATGTACTTGAAAGAGCTAAACGAAATGATAATATTCATATGTGTCATCGATATTAACGTTAAATAAACTCAATAAAGGTCGAATTGTTTGCTTGGTTAGGGAAAGAATTTTTCTTCTCGATTATTGATAAAAGAAACGCATTTAATATTTGCGCGTAAGAAACGTAACGTATCAATTGTACGATCAAAATTACTCTTAACGAACGAACTTTTAAAGTTAACGAACGTAAAGCGAATATTGGGAATGAAATTACGAGTTTTGTAATTCCGTTATTATGATAGCATAAATACGAAACTCATTAGGTAGATTGATGCGATACCTGAAGCGGAATATTCACGCAGCCAAGAAAATCGTCCTGGCCGCCGGATCTCGCGCTCTGCGCGATCTGTTTGAAGAATCTTCCGAGTCCCTTGACGCCGCGTACTTCGTTCAGCTTGCTCACTGCATCGAACACGGAGGACTCGTCGTCGTGGTCCCTGAAACTATGTCTGTCAGGCCAACACAAACACTTTCGACAGAAGGGAGTACGAGAAGGGGCACGAAAGCACACTCAGGAAATCATTGATCTTATTTACTCAACGAACCTTGCTGATATTAATGCCAGTGATTAACGAATTGATTTCCATATATATACTGGCGAGACACGTAAGATGTAGATGTTCGAAGTATAATGTCAATGGTATAGTAAGAAAATGATATTATTGAATTATTGACACTTGAAGTAAGATGTGACATAAAGAGAGAAGAATAAAATGAAAAAAATTGAAGTAAGATGTGACATAAAGAGAGAAAAATAAAATCGAGAAGTAATCGACGGATAATTTGAGTAAAATAGCGTTTTGTTCGTGGTTCAAAATAGGATACAAAATAGAACAAGAAATAGATAAATAGTGGAATAATGGTAGATTCATAAACGAAACGATTTTTTTATAGGAAGGAAAATGAGGTAGGTGAAATGAAATCTGCTCGTAATACGTTCTGTTTCCAACGTGAAAGCATCGGTTTCAAAAATACATTATGCATTTGGCTAAAAATTGGAAGCCACGAGAATCTGCATTTGAAATTTCGAAATTTCAAATTAGGATATTTGCAGGTGACCGTTTGAAATTGCAAATTTGCAAACTAACTTTTTTCCAAATTAACTTCTCCAAATCACATTTTAACGAAACAAATTTCATTTCACGTTATTCACAGCCATATCCATCACGGTATCTACCCACGCACTATACCGTACCAAAGAAGAAAAGCACCAAATAGCCAACCTGATAAACGACACCACTCACCATATATCCAGGTGCAGAATATCCGTGTTGATGTCGTCGATGTCGCTGAAATGGAAGAGAAAAACGAGAAAATGTTAAACCGTGTGTCACGCTGATCCAATATGAAATTTCACGTAACGTGTTTCTGATCGCTTTCCCGGACTACAGAAGAAGCGACAAAGACGTGGAAGTAAAAAGAAGAGAAAAGAAAGGAGAAGAAGAAGAAGAATCGAAGTCCCCGAAGGATACACGGGTTTGCTTACAAACGAAATTTCTCGTTCCATCGTGGACTTAGCGTGTGCGGCTTCACCGACGTCGCGCGTATGAACTTGGCTGGTACCGCGCCGCTCAACGATTCTCGATGCTCGCGTCTGCTCGTATGCTCCTTGCGCTTGAACGACAACCTGAAACTGATTTCCAACGGATACAATAACTTCCACGGATATTCCACGCGCTTCTCTATCTCCTTTCAGGCTTTGCGGGACGCGAGTATGTTCCTTCAAATAGTTAATTTTGTGTGGCAATGAAATTTTCGTTCCTTTGGTTAGGCTGTGCCTTGTAACTTGTTACAGATGCTACGAAACATCAAACTCTGTGCACGGTGTATTAAATAAAATTCCGTATTTTTATCTCGGTCCTGTATTTTAGATTTGCCTTGAGGAAATATTTACGTCGAAGTTACCTTGTACACGCACATAACAAATATTACAAACCCTATAGCCGTATGAACGTGTTTCCACCTTAAACGCTAAAGCTTGTGTAATACAAGAATTTCATTTAAACTATCTGCCATTACCGTGCCAATTGCCACGAGACGTTACACTTAACCAGATTAGCTCAAACAACATTCTCAAAGAAATTGAATTCAACCGTTCGTTCCTCCAACTAAATCTACCCTCGTGTGTGTTCGTAAAAACATTTCTCACATTTTCTTCAGTCGTTTCTTCGCCAGCTTCTCCACGTTCGGCATGGCTGTCTTCTAGCACTCGATTTTTCGAACGACTCGACGAGAGACACGTGGTCTCGTTTCGCGCGTCGTCGCGATACCACTGAGAATTAATCGCGTTGCTGCCTGCACGAGGAGACAATGCCGACGAGATAGAGCCGCGAGACGTTCGATTCTCAATGCACCGCGGCCTTATTCCGCCGCGAAAGCGTCGCCAACAGAACTTGCCGCATCCGGCAACCGTTCATTGTTATCGCGACTCATTGTGAAAATGTCACTCGATTGCTCGTCTGGAGTAGGTCTGTGTCTGCTCTAACAGCATCGAACGATCGATCGAACGTCTTGCTTCGGATTAATCGATGATTTGTAGCAAATTGATTACACTTTTCTTTATTGAAGAGGAATTTGTTCCTGTTGGTCGTAATTTACGGTAGAAAATAATTGAAGTTTCAATTTACGCGGAATAACGAGCATTGTACAAATCAGATTATTTGATAGAAACATCGATTTAGATTTCTATAGTTATCGGTTCCATTGTTTTAAACATTCCTTTCCTATCGTGGATAAAGCGTCGATATCGGAAAAGGTAATGACCAAGAATAAGAAGTACCGAGGCTTTGATTTAAGTGATAAAATGTTGGAATGTTCGAGAAATGAGGATCAATTAAAAAACGTTTCCGATAATCCTTTATCTGGGTTTTAATCAGCAGGTTTACCTTCTCAAGTACTCCCAAGTTCCATTCTAAGTATAATGATTTTACTGGAATCAGGGTAACGATTTCATTTTTATCTACTTCTATGGAAAATTTCTATTTTACTGCTATATACTACACAGGTATCGTTGGAACTATCAACGAAAAAAGAATTGAATCGTCGAATCGTCTATAGGACAGAAGCTTTTATTCAGCAATTATTACATACAATTAAACAGACGATACACGTATCGAGCTATGAATTTCTGTTGGGCGCCATCGAATCTGGATTAAATCAAATTCTCAACATCGTGACAGCTACCTTTGATGAATCTCGACGTTTCTTATTACAACTTTTGATTCTGTAGACCTGTTCCAGCCATTTAAAATTCGATATTTCATAGGATCTCTATTTTCAACCTCAACAGTTTCAACGCTAAACAGAATTAATATTAATAGAATATCGAACGTTTTCCAATAAACATGATTAAAAAGAGCTACGATACGCTTCAAGGTTAAGCACGATATTTTGAATATTCGATAAATCATGCAAATCGATCAGACTGCGGATTATGCGCATCCCCGGTAAGAGTTTGCAGGGAAATTCATAGAAAAAGCGTTTGAAGTAATATGAATTCGAAGTAATTACTGCACGTTGATCTTTAAAGCTCGATTTAACAGGCTCATAATATATCATTATACGTAGCAATGATGATTGGAAGGAATCAAATCTATTTGATTTATCGCCAATTTTCTAATCAAAATACATCCGGTCGAAAATAAGCAAGTGTTTGGATACTTTTGAGCCTATTTTTTCGTATTACGTACACTTTTGAATTTCTTTGAAATTTTCTACACCTTCAAATCATTTATACGAGTATAAACATCCGCGGTCTATCGATCGCTCGATGCAACCAAAGGGTACGTCGATGTGTCGACTTACCTATGGTGTTTCCGTAATTTCTCGTGATGAGAATTCTCGGTTTCACCACCGTCGGAAAGGGCACGGGTCGCTTGTCTCGGCGATGCTGGCGGCGTGTGGGGTGAGTGCGCAGTTAAATTCGTTTGCGGACTCAACGGTGCACCTGTATTACCCGGTTGAATTCCTAACATGCAGTAAGGGTCGCTGAATCCTGGAGGACATATATAGAATCTTGTTCAGACTAACTCTCCTCTGGCAAACACTCAAATCTAACGACTTCCGTAATTGGAGAAAAAACATTCTGGATTTGAGCGAAGAGACTATGTGCTTTAGAGATTTTGTATTTTTTCACGATCCTCTTTTCGTGTGTATGTTCCTCCAAAGTATAGAAAATAAAATAAGATGAATTTTTATCATCTTGATAATATAGATGTCTTTTGTAACGCGACGAAGAGATAATTAATTGGAGGAAATTTTCATTTAAGAAACGGTGGTACACGATTGAAAAATATTAGTTGTTTCGTGATTACTTGGCGGATATTTCTGTGGTACACCGGTGTACACATAGAATGCAGCGTAAAAATATTTCGATATTTTTCGTCGATATATATGTTTTTTCAGTGACACGGTGTAGACTCTAGACGGAATAAACAAAGGAACGTCCTAGATTTAGACGGAAAAAATATACGATCGTGGAAAAATTTTAATTATTTCGCCATACATCTCTTATATTTCACAATGTGTACGTTCTTTTGTACAAAAATATAAAATTCTCCATAATGGATTCTCTTTTTTTTTTTTCTTTTTTAATAAAAATATGTCCTTTTGAACGATACGATACACCGACTTTTAAGTTGTGGCTGTTTCGCTCAACTCTCTGCGGTGTTTTGTAGAGTGGAATGAGCAAGGTTTACTCCTTTTTTTCCGAGAGTTACCTTAAGTTGTTGCAGCAGTTTTGAGATAGATCTTTTATAGAGAAAGTTTACGAGAATAGGGCCGTATCTTTTATGACGAAGTACTTGGATGCTTTGTCTTTATTGGATCTTATCCTCGTACTCTTTAGATATCAGAATCTATGCGTCTTTGTACATTTCAAAGAATGTAACTAGCACGATGCGAATTTGTGCGTGTATTACTCAATACGCACTCTATTCTATAAACTATCTCAATTTGTTAGAAACATCTGTAAGAAACATTTTTACGGACGAATAATATAAACTGAGGATTATTTTTTGAGAATTTCGAAGCATTTTTCAGCGTTTTTCAGTACTTTTCAGAATTTTTCAGCGTTTAAAAATTGCAGTTTGAATTTCTTTCGCAGCCGCTCTACACAATATTAGTCATCCTGCATTATACAAATTTGACAGAAATGATTCTTCTTTCTCATGAAACTGGGCTGCGGATTTTTATGCGGATTTTTATGGGAAATTTAAACGTACAGAAATGCACGGAATAAGCACGACATCCAAATATACATAAAATATTCCAAGAGAATATTCCATAGAATAACTAGAACGCTTTGAAACTTATTTTGATATTCAATAAGTGAAATAAATTTAAATTCTATTTCTTACAGTTAGGTTCGTAAAAATATGAATTCGCACGAGTTTCCACAGTCTATTAAAAATTTTAATAACGATTATGACAACGATAGTAGAATAACTACACATTATTCTATTATTAAACACGAATAACAGAGACATTTCGACACAGATATTTGGAATATAAAAGATGTATTTAATTTCCGTAACATGATGTATGACGCGGTATCGATCATTTTCAGTGATCGAGATAGATTTAAAAGTCTACCAGACTGTCTTCGCAATTATTCAATCCGTTATCGTGCAAAAGGGCTTGAAATATTGAGAAGTAACGTCGGGAACCGAAAGATGCATCGCTTTTCGTCCTGTTCCCACGTCAAAATTTATGACATCGGTGACTGCGTCCGGATTATGTATGCATGTAATTCGATGGAAAATTCATTTGCGTTTCACTAGACTCGTTAAACTTCTACGGGCGTTACGTGGTGCTGCATAATTAAACGCGAAACACGCTAAATAAATGCTTACCGTTCGCGTCCTTCGCTTCTAGTCCCTCTGCTTCCACAACTACCACGCTTAGGACAACTATCGGTGGCTGAAAAGTTTGACAACCGTTTCAAAAAATAATTAATCATTTTCGTCTTGATTAAAAATACAAGTTTACCGACTAAAGGAGTTTACGCGATTTTCATGGTACACGTATATCGGAGTAAAATTTATGAGAATAATTTTACGACGATCGATCAGACGTATAATTGGATACATTTTATTTGGACATTGAACATAATATAGCGAATATACGATTGTGACTGTAAACGGATCGTAATGTTTTATTCTTATCGTGTGTTTTAATTTCAATGTAAAATGAATTATATTTCCGATATAATATCACTTTTTTTTTTATATCTTTTAATCATGAAGCTATTTGTTTCATTATTAAAAACAGCTGGATACCGAGTCGATTGGAATTATATTATTTAGCCGACGATAAAATATGGAGAAACGGGGCAGTAATTGTTGCAGCGGTGTTTCTTATTAATTTGCTTTATCCAACTTTGATGCTGTTTCGTATCGTTGGCCAAGAATGAAATCGTTTTACGGGGCTTCGTTTTTCATTTTCCGTATAAATGTAATAAAGCTTTGTTTCAGTAATTGCTCGCTTTGTAACGGTACTGCGTTATGCTTGCGTATACCGTGTCGTTTTTAAATAACGTTTCATAACGCGACGAGCTGTGCGACAAGACTCGAATCGAACTTTTTGCCCGAATATATGTTTCAGTAACCGCGTATTATTGCTTTTATTTCAAATGCGCAATTTCCACTGTGATATTATTTACAAAGCACGCCGCTTCTTTTCATCTTCGTTATCGAATCCGTTCGATCCCTCATTACTCGAATTAAATAAGACAAAACGACAACTGAGACGTACTTCAAAAAGCATAAAAGGATATCCTCGGCAATAATCGTACGTTTAAGACTAAATATCAGGTCGTCCGAAAACTTTCTTTCGCTTTAGAAGGAAATAATGGACGCACAACATTTTCCGTTTTATATTATTTTATCGAATTACGTACGACCCATTTTGCTCTATCAAGATTGAGATTGCAACGTTCAGACAGCTTAGGTTTCATGTTTGTATAATGATGCGTCTGTAGAAGAAAGACACTTTTCGGACAACCTAATAGCATATTCATGCTGTATACCAATCGTTCACTAAGTGCACGTTCGCGACAAATGTCTCGTCACTTTTATATACATTTCCGGATTGGTTTCAAATTCCGCTATTACAATCGCTACAGTTGTACGCCACTACAGCGTCGACGAAATTCCAGAAAGTTTCATGTAACGCAGATAATATATTCATAAAAATATCGTGCAGCAGATTGTTCGAATACTTTGGCGAGCCACCACACGTACGATCGAATAATAAGAAAGAACACGATGAAACGTACCTTCTCTTCCGATGCGATGTTCAGATATCGTCGATGTTGATCCGGCGGAACCCCAAAAGCTTCCTGCGCATACCTATAAAGATCTTCCTTGTAGTGCGCGTATTGTCCCGTGCTAGCGCCCACAGTGTTGGCGACCGTGTAGAGGACTTCTATGTACAACTGTTCCAACTGAAACAATGTTTTTAAACGCGTATTGTATTCGTTGGAAACAGTTCGTCCCACGACAATCTGCAGTTGAATGTTCAACCGCGTTTTTCGTTATCAATTTGACGCGCCCCCTTTCGAGAGGCACCCATTCCATATCCCTTCGAGGAAACTTTAAAACGAGATTTCTCTTTGTTTCAGCCGCTGATGAAAACATGCTGAAGCATTAACGTACAACAAAGACTCGTGTATCTTTATCTTTTTTAACTTTTCTTCGTTCGTTTCTTTGATACCAAGCCGCTCCTTTGTTTCCCTTGGTTTTTAGATTTCAAGCGACGGGAAAAGTTTAAACAGACACGGTGATTTATTATTTAAGAGCGGAAATGTACAACGGCAGAACAGTTGCGAGACTTTGAAGTCTTAAATACTCGTTTCGCGATTGTAGTTTATATTGCACGGAGAATTCAGATTTAATTGGCTACTTGGATTCGATATTATCTCGATCCTTTGAACGCAATTTTTCAATGTTATCCTGTTTCCTCTCCAAAGTGTTGTAATATCGTTATCAAATAAGTTTATTGATGAAACCTATTTTCGAGTATAAAAATTATTTAAACGAAGAATTTGTTATTTTGCTTAACGTTATTTTACAAGTATATCAGTTTACAAAATGTAACGAATACCATCGTAATAGTATCTCTAGAATATTTCTGTAATAGTATATCAAAATACTAAATTCTTTTCCTGAAATTACGAAAAATTAACGTTTTACCGATTTACGTTCATTAATAACAAGGTAGCAAATTACTTCATTATCGAAAACTTACGAAGATTTTAATGGAATGTCGCAAATTCCCACATTATTCCAGCTATTAAGCGAGGTAATACGCTTAACGATAAGCGATAATTGGACAGGATTTCCGAGTAATTTTTCAACGAGAAATATTTCATTGCTTCAACGAGTGCTTCCAGCCGACTTCGTTCAATCACGCTGGTGTAAGTGAAATTCATCGAGGTTTGACCAAGCTGCAAGATAAATAGCACAGCGAGAGCTTGTGAAACCTCTCTTCCATGAGAATTTCCTTTTCGGCGGTCCTCAATTTATGGTAATCAGAACCGCTATGTAGCTGGTACACGCGAGTGCAAGAGTGGCTACTTTTTAACAAACCATTTTTTTTTTTTGTTACTTTTTTTCGCCCAACAATGTCCGTAAAAAAAGGCAGGCTAAACGACGTACGAAAAAAAAAGAAAGAAGTTTTAGAAATAAAGTTACCAGATTATGCGAACGCGAGATAAAATATGCGCCAATGATTCCGGGTCATCTGGCCATTAACGGTGTATCCTAATGCGCGTTAACGTCTGCATGTATTACGAACGGCGCTTGAAACAAGACCAATCGCTTTACCTAAACAAAGTACGAAATGTTCAATAGGCACATGAATAATTACAGTGCGTTGTACATTATTCGATATTGCACAGTACAATTATCGTGCAAGTTTAAGATTAATAATAAATTATCGAAGTCTTCGTTATTAACAAAATGTGATAATATCGAGTTCAATATATTTACATAATGATATTAACCAAAGCTGAAAGCACAAAACACGAGTAGACGGAGAAAGACAAAATTGATCGCGAATTCCCAAAATTCGTTCTTTGTCGTTGTCGATTTGATACAACGCGTAAGAGAGTGAAAAGGCTAATTATAAAATATAAAAATATAACAACCGATATGGATATTGGTTGAAACGACTAGTCCGAATTTCGGAAAATCCGATTTGCATGTTTTATATAAAATTCGAAACTTTAAATGTCAACGAGAGTTTCACGAATTCTGTTTGTTACACAATCTGGCGTACAAGGAGATTAATTAAGCATAATTTTGTTGGAAGTTGATTGGCGAAATAAGGTTTCTACTTTTAAGCTGCATCGTAATTTTACCACTGAGAATATAACTTTTAAAAGTTTCGACGGAAATCTGGTACCGGAGGTAAATAACGAGTTACCTGGAAGATTTATTTGTAGAAAGGTGGAGAAAATTTTATAGCTAACGATTAAGGAGCAGGCTAAGTTAAAAAGAGATAATTAGATACAGCTTCGTAACCGTTACAAAAAACTTTAAGGTCGGTGATTTACTTGTTCATGGACTGTACTGAAAAGTATGACGTTGTTATTATTCACTTCAAATTGTTTTATCTACAACGTGAAAACTGTTTTGCTTGTGTATCCCATAGCGAAACAATTTAAAAATTCAATACATCGGCAAATGTTATTTTTTATTCAGTTTTAGGATTAAATATGCACTTTTACCTGTTGAATCCTCTTGAATATACTAAAAATATTGACAGTTGTAACATAGCGCTACAAGGATTAACGTCAAATATTTGAGATATGATTTATATTTCTTTTACTAGAAATTCTTGTAATTAATTGAAACTTGTGTACTACTTACTCCTTCGTAACATTTCTTAACAGTTTGTAAAGGATTTCCGTTTAAGAACGAGACGAAAACGAATTAAATAACTTACGATCAAAACAGGATTCAAAGTTTAAATGCGAATCGTTTCGAGCTCTTGACAAAATATTATTTCTACGTTAAAATCCCGATTTATCTCGAGGAGAATTTGCATAAAATATACTTGATCCCGATGGATCGCTTGCATCCGTTGAAAGGTATTTTCTTTCTTCGCCACGGTATATCATTTTTCGTTCGTCTAATTCGCTTCGTCGTTGTAGCGTATCGGTGGTTCGACAGAAAGGAACGTGTAACGCGATTTCAGTGGAAATAATAAGCGGAAAGCGATCGCGTTTTCAGTTCCTAACGAAGCGGAAAAAAGAGAAATCGGCGTTGCAACCAGCGTAAAGCGTGCCGAGAGGAGAAGGCTGTGCGACGATCCGAACGATTTGATGGAATCCTTTCGAGGCCACTCGACGAAACGCGAACGCCATTATTCTTTCCGTGGCGCGCTTCTTGTTACTCATTTCCTTCCGGATAAATGACGACGCTGCGATCGTTTGCTTTACGAGGGATCTCTTTTATGAGGCCGGAAAGACGTGGAATCGAGCGTGAAAAATTGGTTCAATCGCATTCAGTTCTAACAACCTTTGAATCGCGTTATTTATCTGTGTGATATATTACATAAAGATATATATTTATATATATATACAGGGTGGTTGATAACTGGTAGTACAAGCGGAAAGGGAGCGATTCTACGCGAAGAAAGAAGTCGAAAATATAGAATAAAAATTTTTCGTTTGAGGCTTTGTTTTCGAGAAAATCGACTTTGAATTTTCGCCCGGTACGCGTGCACTTATATATATATGTCGGGTTAATATTAGAATTTTGGGCGCGTAACAATTCTTCATTTGAGTTTGCCATCGTTTTGCACAACAGAAATTATATTCACACGTATAAATATGACTTTTGCAAAGTTTTACGAATAATAAGTTTAACAAACGCTATTAACAATGTTCTTGACTTCAAACGAATCCACGGTCAACGGGAAAAACTCTCTGTACAATAGATTATATTTTGTAACACAAAATGAAGTTAACTGTGACGCTCGGTTACTTTCTGACTGACAGACTCGACGATATCAGTAAACTCTCCAAGGTGATCACAAGAATAAAAGACAGATACGATCACATTTGTCAATTGCATATTGATCAGGGATATCAACAAAATTCCAGGCGCCGTTACTAGGCAGACCCGCGTAGAGCCGACATTGCTCCTGGCCGGGGCTTGTTTGTTAATACAACGTGTGTCGCTCAATATCGGTATTTCTTCTGTTAGATAACACGTTCATCCCGTGACCGTGGCTACGTTCAGCGACCTGTTGTGTCACCTCGAGCCCAGGTATTGGAGATCTTCCCAAAATTCCAAAAGAAAGGCCCGATGTCCCTACATCTCCGACATATATATGTAATATCGCGGGCATAAGGCCTCGGAGTTAGCGGGTAAACCACATACAATGTCGCGAGAGCTGAGGCGTTCTTAAACCATAAACAATGTCCCGAGAGCCGAGGTGCCGATGGGCTCCTAAATGTGTCATCGGTCCTTCAAATGAATAGTTTAAAGAAAAGGTCTACGTGGCTTTGGCCACGAGCGGTCGCAGAACACGTGTGTGGTGGGTCTACGGGAAGACAAAAGACATGCGAGAGCAGGGCAGTTTGAGTTGAGAAGTCGAAGACGGTGAATCGAGAAGTCAGTCGGAGAGTGCGAGTTGTGCTGTCGATATAGTGCTGTTAGCGTTGTCGAGAGAGTGTGGTCCGCGTGAGAGAGAACGTTGGATCCGGTGTGTCGAGAGTTGTCTAGATTGTAGCGTGTTATTGCGATTAGTTCATATTAAACCACCGTCGTTTTTCTGTCTATATTTGTACAATCCATTCATTGTAAATAAATTACAAATACCAGGATATAATAATATTATATTCCATTGAAGATACTACATATATATTCAAGATAGATTTCACGAATCAATAAGTTTTCAATAACGCGAATGATTTAGATATTATATATCGTATATAACATTGTGAGAAGGAAGTGCGCAGGTATAACGTAGTGCTTTGCAAAAATGAAATGCTATGCCGTGGTATATTTCAATCTATCGCGGCGAAATATATTAAATTCGCGTGACAGTGAACGTGTCAACGAGTTAAAACTTTGTTGATAGCTTTAAAAACGACACGGGGCATTAAATAATTCCATGCAAAATGCCAGAACTCTGATTATTGAAACTTTATATTGAATTTTTATATCGTTCGACATGTTGGATCGAACGAAGATATTTATAATAATAAAAATCGGTTTGACGATCGCACCAGTAAAATGAGAAAGTCCGGTGCTAAAAGTTTCGAAACCTGTAAACACGAAGTTAATGAAAAATTAATTTTGGTAGCGCGAAGCATGGGAGCTCTGATTTTGAAAGATCACGCTTGAGAGACTTTGCGTTTAAAAAATTAAGGATAAAGAGGATAACTGTTTGGATTTCAAGTGAAAAGTAACGTTTTAAAAGGATTTTAAACGTATGGTGGTACATAATCCCGAACTAAAAATTTCGTGGAACGTTCTTCGCTCGCGGAAACGGAAAATATTTCTGAAATATAATTTTTCTGTACCAGCGAATGCAGAAGTGAATCTTGCAGGCGTGGAATATCTAATATAGTCCACTGGTTTATCGTGTCACGAAGTTGCGTTTGAGTTTGAATTTCTCTCGCACAGTGACCCAGGGAACGTTCATCTAGAGTTCCATAATCCACCTACACGCTGGCATTGTCCACTTTGTGAGAAGCAGATAGCAAATACGACGTGTCCAGTCAGAAAAGAATATCAAGAGTATTACTCTCAAGGATATTCTACAGGTTTTTGTACAAATTTCCTATGCTGCTTTATGATGTACACGTATATAGGAAAAGTAAAATCATAGAGGTTTTACTGAAAAGATTATAAGAACAATGAAGAACGCGAATAGCGAAATAACTGAATAACAAACGAGTCAATGAAAGCGATTAATAAAAATGAGAATGAAAATATAAGAAACGTATATCTATGAAGATTTTAGTGAAAAGATTAGATATAGGAACGGTATAAAATGTAAATGGAACATGGTTGAATAATAAATAGATCCATGAAATCTACGGTTTGCATTGGCAATTTGGTGCGGTTGCACATAATTGCGGAATTAATATTGCACTTGTCAAATAAATTCAATCCAATTGATCGATCGATATTATAAATAGGTTTTCATGGACGCGAACAACACTGTATTCACCGTTTTCTCCAAATCGCTAATTTTAATGTTAATGAAAAAAAGAGGAAGAGAATAGAATTAATTTGCATAAACCAAGCGAAACCAAAATCTGACCGCTTAATAATATAACGATATGATTCGTATTCGTTCGATGTTTGAAATTAAATGAATTTCAATTAATTTAAATTAATTCAGTGAAAACAAGGATAATGCAGGAACGATAAAAATAGGAAGGATTATCTCAACCACCTAATGGACATTCTGATCGAGGATTGTCGTGTCTGTTGCCGGTATCTTATGCGAAATATAGAGGTTTCTCGGAACTGCAATCATGAAATTGCGGATCGCTGGTGGGATAAACAAATGTTAAACAGGCGATATCGTTAAAGCGGCTGTCCGTCATTTCGATTGACCAGCACGCGTAATATTTCAAGAGAAATATAACTACCAAGTTGCATGCGATCTGCGCATACCGTAACCACCATGATAGATGACAAAAATGCATCACTATGAGAACGTTGCGAACAAAGCGTTATACTCGCGATAGTAAGTAAAAATACAGCAAGTAAAATCGAGGAACAGTTATTTTCTTGAAGTATATGAAGGCTCGATCGTGATTGTTAGTATTATATTTCACAATTCAAGATCTTGGCGGGATTACATACTGATAGTTACGCACGCAAACATTTAATTTGTAAGAAAATACAGGATTTGGTTAACAGCTAGCGTTGATTAAAGTCTAAATTCGTATCGAGGGAATTGAAGACAATTAATATTAAAATAATATTTAGCGAAAGAGAGAAAAATAACCTTGCGTATTCATATATTGAAAAATTACTAATTGGTTATTTTGATTATTCCGTTGGTTTCAATGATAACCGTAAAATGAAAATGCAAATTGAGGTACAGAAAATTAATGGACCAGAATAGTTGATCGATCGAACGTTTCATTTTGTAAAGTCTACATACTCGTTCTTTTTCCTATTCTCTGGCTGCGCATTCCAAGAAATTTCATACAGGAATTTATAGATGTTTGTAACAGTTTATATAAAAGATTGGAGATTTCTTTCTTTCGTTACGTTTCGCGATAAAATTATATTAGTCTGGTCATGGTCGAGTCTCGAAGAAAAGAAAGTCTTTGAGAAAATAAAAATCGAATTTTTTACTTTTCTTTTCTACTAAAATAAAGCGCTATCGCATGAAACGTCACGAAAACAAGACTTCGGATCACGATATCGACTTTATTATCAGAATAAGAAAAATTATCAAAATGACGTGTATTCGTTGTACGTGTAAAAGTTGTTTAAAGATCAAATATTACACGTTCCTAATTTTTAATGTATCTACGTTACTCTGTATGCATATGGATTTATACACAAGATTGTGTTTTGACACGTTACCATGTTTTCACGTTCCTCGTCGCATGGTTAACTTCAAACACGAAAGTGTATTGTTTAAAGTGTGATTAAATTCGACGCGCAGCTGCTTGCATTACGTCGACTGAAAGCAGTTAACAACTCTATCTCGCGTTTAAACGATAGCGAATGGCTAGAAGCTTTTGCATTCACCAAAACAGGCCATATAGCGCATCACTTTCATATTGCTGACACTACGGCGAAAACCGGAAACCTACACTCGTTATGTTTCGTCCGGTAAACTTGCAGAATTACGGACAACGCGGCCTACTCTAAAACGGAGGATAAACTTGTCCTTTCTTTAAACTTTTCTCTCTGTGCTTAACTTTTCCTTCTCATTTCCACGATTGCAGTTTTAACAAAATAAACACGCTTTTAAGAAAAATCATCGTAATATTTTTTAATAACTGCAATGTGTTGATTCTTTTGAATCTTCCTTATCATTTACAGAATTTTATCGAAATTTAATGTTTATTAATATCCACGTATAAAAATGTGATGGTTTAAATTGAAGATTAACAGGTTGATTGTCGCGACGGTTATCGGTATCATCGGTTAGAACGATTAAAGAAACATAAATTTCATAATGTGGAATGTTTCCAACAATGTCAGTGACTTATATAACGCTTTCAGAGAAAATGTGCGCGATTTCGTAAAAGTTAAATGCTAATGATCGAGGTACGGCTCTCATGGCAAAGTATATAAAATTCACACGACAATCAACGTGTTAAATTATTTATTATTTTTCTGTTAATTTATACAAATTAATTTCTAATTTACTTCCGACGAATTTAACTGATTTCGCATATTTAATTTAATTTCTTTCTACTAAAACTTAATTCAATTTACCTCTGACTTAGGATTAATGAAATAACCATTATTTGTAAGAGAGAGCTCACCTCTTTTTTGGTGAAACGATAAGTTTGCGTCAAGCTGGTGTCTCTGGACGGGGGTGGCGGTTCCTTGGCCCTGGCCTCTACTTCTTGAAGGACCATGAGCCTTCGATTTTCCTGTCTCCATGATAACGCGGTGAAACTTTCGAAGAAAGAGCCGTCTGTCTCTTGAACCCTGCAAGATCAATTACGTTTCATTCTTGTCACTTGTTGCTTCTTCGTTGCGTATCATAACGTATATAGATAGAGTGTCTGAAAAAAGAATTGATGCTACCGAAAATACCTAAATTTCTTTCCCGACCTTTAGTGGAAATTTATAGCGATTCTTTCCAATGATATAATAGATATTGCGTGTCTTTCGAAACTTCTATAGAATAATCTGTCAAATCATTTGCTACGCTATTTCAGATTCAGATGCGTTTGTGAAGATTTAAAAATCCGAGACATTATAACACCTAAAGAGAAAACACCCCACTAACACCTCACTAAAGGAATAAAATAGACAAACTGGAAGATGGCATCCCGCTGTGGGGGTAGCCATCCACATGTTATTTAGCAATTAAGCTAGAAAAATTTACCGAATGTCCAGCTGGACAAATTGTAAAGTACAAATTAAATAATAAAGAAAATTGTAAATAATAAAATTATAAAAAAATATTATAAGGACAAAGAATTATGCGCCGATGATTTTGCGAGAAACAACGAGTGCTGCTGAAAGTTTCAATGAAAAGTCGACAATGATCGCGATGATCGTTCAAGGAGAATTCGACGCCTAATTATCGCAGTCGCATGCATTTCCGTTCATTTTTTCCTCGCACTTACGTGTGCGCTGAGTTTTGCGTCGTTGCAGTAATATCGATCAGTCGAGGTGTTCCATGTTTTTTTTTTCACCTTCTCTTTTCGCTCTCTGCCTTTTTTTAATTAATGTGCTGCGCTTCGTGTGAACGAGGACGACGCAACGAAACACGTTGCAATTTGAAAATTGCCATATTGAAAGGCATCCGTGATTCTCGGCGAAAATTTCTGTGGAAATTGAACTTCCTTTTCGTTAGCGGAAGTACAAATTGTAAACGACGTATCTGATCTGGTTCTTTCAGAATACACGTATTTGCGTCTCACGTGCAGATATTTATGGAAATTCGTATTAAAATCATCAAAAGAGGAAACAAAATACAGAATTGCCTTAGCTGTTATTATACTTTCGATATTTCCTATATTTTCTACACATTATATGCATCTCATGCATGTTTGTATTTTCAAATTTTCCACAAATGCATAAAAATCCGTAGTCTAACAATAATGTATTTTTTATCCTTTGAATAAATTATTTATTGCAGAATTTTTATTCGAATTGAAGTGACACAAAAATCTACTGTTTATTTCTTTTATTCTCTTCATTTGTTCCGGTCGAATAAAACGTAACTGAACTAGATGTTAAAATAGGAACTTTAAAAATCTTCTCCGATAAACAATTAGTAGATTGTAGTGGTTTAATGCATTTTTTAAAGACCGAGCATGGTTATGATATTTCTGAGGTTCATACACAATGCAGATACATACTACATGTCAGAAAAGGTAAAAACACATCGAAGAAAGCGATCATTCCCTGAATTTCTTGCGATCATTTCCACGATGGATATTTTATCGATCATGTATACATTACGATACAAATTTATTAAATGGTGATTATAGTACGAGATAATATTAAACGATTTTAATTCGTCTGGCAGGCAATAATTAAATGATACCTAATTTTATCCTCGATAAAGCTATCATATCGTACCTAATGGTCTAGCCACTGCATTGGAAAAGTTAGTT
Organism: Bombus pyrosoma; assembly: GCF_014825855.1. NCBI lineage: Eukaryota > Metazoa > Arthropoda > Insecta > Hymenoptera > Apidae > Bombus > Bombus pyrosoma. The sequence goes on along the minus strand of NC_057776.1, from coordinate 18,845,085 downwards.
CGTGTGTTTCACACATTTCGAGCTAATAGCAGAATCTCCCGTAAAGTCAACAGGTGTGGCGTTAATTTTCGTATTCCATTAACACTGAATTTAAATCTCGTTTCCGGCGTACTCTTGATATTTTAAATTTATGCATGCGTTCTATGCACTTCGCGATTTTTCATACAATTTTAACATTTTTCTCTACTTTTCTAATATAGCATACATCACTTATTTTACTCTCGTCGATATAATTTCGTCCGCGATCTTTCGATTATACGAATAAAATGTTAAATCAACCCACAAGAGGCGTAATTCTTTCGTTATTAAATGAAAATAATTTCATTTCCCTCAAATCCTAAAATTGTTTTCCACGTTTCTGCCAAGTTCTCCATTCCACTTTTGTAAAACACTTATCGTAACGTCTTCCATTGTTTCTTTTAACGATAATATATCTCTTATATCAGATATATATAATAAGTTCTTTATTCTCTTTTTCGCGAAACTCTTATTGTTACATCTTCCATTGTTTCAAACTGAGTTCTAAAGGATCACGATATTTATCGTATATTATATAATCTAATATATTTATTCATGCAAGGTAACAGTTTGTCGTCCCTTTAAACTCGACCATGATTGTATTTTCACAGGTGTCGTTTCGAAATATCAAAAATTCCCCGAAACTGTAATGCAGGGATTATTCGAGGCAATAATCCACGAAAAGGGGGCAAAGAATAGCTTTCTTAGGAACAATAAAGCGTCCCTATTGAGCGACGCTGGTTGGGCGGTTGAACAGAGGGATGCGAAGGGATCCGAAGAAAATAGCGAAATGAAAAATATGCAGATGAAAGTACGTTAAGCGAGCGTGTATTTGACGCGTCTGAAGGATCTGCGGGTCGTCTCGGATCTAATTTAAATCCGAAAGAAGCCACGCCACGCTTCGTGTCCCGGAGGAGCGTTCCACTTGGACCTGGCTGATACGAAAACGAGAAGTTTCCTCTAGTGCATCGTCACTACGAGTCAACGAAATAGAATCGATATTCCTTTCAACTTTGCGAGAAATATCGTTCGGTTTAACATATCACAGGATAGTCGTCAGAATCCTGTTACGTTTCTGCAATTATAATAAATCGAAAGAGAATTAGGTCTTAGTCATTACTACGAAGTTTTGGATTAATTCATACGTCATGATTGTTACGAACGAACGAACGAACGAACGAACGAACGATGTTTATTACAAACGAGATATATCATAATGTGCAATCTGAAATGCGTAAATGTGAAAAAATATTTTTAATAATTTTCAATCTGGCTCGATCTTATTTTATCGAATACTTTAAAATAAGTTTTGAAACCTTTTTATTCTTCAATTCTGTCCTGTAACTATATGATTTCCCTAGTTATTATGTAAGAACTGGTTGATAGTACAAACGTCTGCTCGTGATCCACATGTGAAATTTATCGGCTGTAGGGTTGAAGTATTAACTGACACACGCCGGGTCATTAATCTCGAATGTGTTGACATGTTCACTGCATACATATCAGCCCCGGTTCGCCTCATAATTTTACGACATGCATGTGATATTCGTTTGGATGGACGGAAATTAAAAATTACGTAACGTTTTGAAATAAACTTCAGCAATGATTCATACGATATGTACAGTTCAATTTTATTACAATTAATAATCGTAGTTTTACAACATAAAAATAAAGTTTCTTTTATCGGAAACATTTGTCGGTATATAAATTATTGAAATTGTAGTTTATTTTCATATAATAGTGATAGAATTTCAATCAATAACGTGCTGCGTTGGTATTCTGACCAGAGTATTTTCGGAAAAGTATTTTCTGTTCACCATTTCGAACTTTTCTGTATAATTTCTCTAAATATTCCTAGACTTCAGTTCTTCCGTCTTCCTACTTTTTAATTCTTTTTTTACCCTCGTACACCATTAGAAGTACACATATAGCGTCTAAATTCGAGCGAATGTTAGTGGGTACTGGTCTTTTTTTCTTGAATTTTCTAGCACTTTTTTTTATCTATTTCTATTCTCGTCCTTCTCTAAGCCCTGCTTAAACCCAGCTATTTTCTTCGTAAAAGCAGCTTTTCTGTTTTCCTTTGCCGAATCCATGTCGAACCTCGTTACGATCGAGTTATCTTGTTTCATTATCGTGTTATCTTTGTAAAAATAAATCGAGGATAAAGGAGATAAAAGCTTCATTCCTTTGAAATCTTTAGAAGTGCAAAACAACTCATCATTTTTATTATAAATACAAGTTGCTGTTGATAGTTGAAGAAAAAATCTACGCTTTGTCTTCCAAATCCATTAATTCTAATCTTTCGATCTTTTTCACACTGGTGAGTCTCGAATATTTATATATTTGTTATAAAAATTATGCTGTATTATTTATTTGGTATTCGTACTATCTTTTCACTCAGAAAATATTTCTATCGCAGACTATAAATAGTTTTATAAGATCTTGGTTCGTTGACGCGTTATCAATAGATACGTCAAATGGTTAAACGATTTCGTTAGGGAGCAACGATCGATCTAGCAACACGTTACTCAAGAAACACATTATTGTGCAGCGTTCGCGTAGGGTTGTACGCCCTGGCGGATTTATGGTTGCTTGGCCAGTATTTATTACAGTCTGATTCGAATTTATAGCGTTTCAGATCGCGTTAAAGCAAATTATCAGGTATTTTCTATTAAGGAACGTTAGGATTAAGACACAAAGCCACTTGAAACATGTAATAAGATTCCTTCTTCATTTTTCCAAGGCTAAATAACTTTAACTTTCAATAATATTTCAAAGCAATAACATGTTTAAATCTTCAAAAATTCAGACAATAACTTGCTTCAAGATGTTAACAAGTAATTCAAGAATCCCAATATCGAACTACAACACACCTTTTGAAACTTGGAAGTAGGGCAATAAGGTAGAAGTGAATTGTCGCTAATGAAATTAATAGACTTTGTGTTTGATCTTAACGTTACAGAATTTAATCAGAATGCGTTTAAGTCGCAATTTACTCTGTTTCAGACGAAATCAAATCCTTGACGTTGACGAATGCGATATCAAAGGGAAGGTCTGGCGTTTTCTTAGAGGGAAGCCATCGGTATTAGTGTACCACGCTATGCTTTGACAATGAAACGGTAGCGTTGTACGTAACAAGTGAGCGAGAAGCTAGAACGCAATACTTGATCGTTTCTCCTGTTACGAAATCAATGCCACCCTTTGACCAGAGAGAAGAGAACTGGATCACAAAGAGAAAATAGAGTACACGTGTATCGTTTACTTTAAATTGAGTCACGTTCTAAACCGAAAAGAAGATCATTCATATCCGAAAACAAGATGTAAACGATAGAACGAAATTATTTGTAGGAGCAGCACCCTAGAAAATTGAAGATAATCGTCTGAGACGATGTAACAATTACTTAATTAATTGAATTATTGAACTAATATCGAACAGTAGGTAGGACACTCAGTTTCTTACATTTGGAAATTGAACAGCAGTTGATAATAACCGTAAGAGTATTTAAAATTAGACTTCTGGAATTTTCCAGCACTTGAGTCTGGTATCCAATTGAAATATTGAATTAAATGAAATAATTCAATTATTTCAGAGTATTACACAGTCCATGTGATACTACGTCTTATCGAAGATTATGAGATACTAGTAAGTTGCATTCGGTAAATTGCATTCAGTAAAATACAGATCGGAGTAAAATTACTCTCAATTAATTTCTAATTAAGGTCGGTTTAATGTCTGCTTCCTTCCAAGGATCTTTTTAACATCAAATATATGCCACGTGATATCAGAGTAACAGAACTTTCGTACTTACAGGGCAACTTAATCAACCGAACCCCCCTTCCCCCCAATTTGTTGCAGCTTAAAGAAACTAAGTAGAGTTCGTTGAACTACAACAGGATTTGCGGAAATTGCTTATACACTGTGTTGAGTGGAGTTCCTTGATGTCTGTCAAACTTTCACATACTCAACTCTAGTCTATCGTTTAGAAGTTTCTCTAAAATTCTTTAGAGATCGATAGCATTTAACACGACGTCATTTATCAGACTAATATTTGATAAACTTTGTAAAAATCTCTAGTTTCCTATGTCCAAAAAGTCGAAGCTTAAATCGATGTATAGTATTGTGAAGAGAACGCGGATATTTATGCAAATTCATGTTTTTATGAATACAGAGTACTAAAAGAGTGAAACCTATTAAATATTGTAACAAGTGCTATACTTTAGATATTTTATTACTCCGACATTTATTATTCTGTGAATTTAGCACTCTTAAATTTCTCCTAAGTAGAAAAAAATCCTTAACCCAATTATGTGATATTAAGGGGATCAAAGAAAATTCTCTTGAGGCTCTCTATGAGAAAAGATCCTTCGTTCAAGGAATACAATCTACGACAAAACCGAAACTTGCATTTCGTTCACGAGGTAGCACATCATTCACTAATCGGGTAAGAGAAGAAGAAGAAAAGAGCAAACCTTATCTTCCTCGGAGCAAACAGCATAACAAAGTAGAACTAAATGGAAGGTCGAGGAGATAGAAAAATAGAAACTCGAACCGAAGGACAATGAGAATTGGAAGGTGAAGAAGTAAGAACTAAAAGAAGAGAGATACGGTGGAAGAACGGAATGCACGTTTGATACACAAGAGACACGAGAGGAGGGAAAAGTACAATTTCGAAGGAAATGGAGAAAGAGAAAAAGAAACGTCGGCCTCGTTAAGAGAGTTGGCCACTCGATATCGTACTTGAGGAATACGCGACGTTTATCTTGTTAAGCATGGCCTGTTGCGCTAATTTATACAAAACAGCGAACTTGTTGTATATTACGTCTGGAAGGATATTAATAAACGTCCATGATAGACTGTCGGTAAATATGACGATTTCCCCCTTTAACTCTTTCGAGGCGGATCCTTTTTTAACAATGCACGCAAGGGTATGATAATACGAATTATGATACGCCAAAATTTCAAAAAAGGAAATACAATTTGAAAGTAATTTTAAAAGTGGTTCGTATGTTGCGGTGAATTTTAACGGTAACGAAGGAAAGCGTATAATTTAATAACGCGAATGGAAAGTATAGCGATCTGATGAGAAAAATAATTTTTTTAATGGAATATGTAATTCTGTGGCGATAAATTTTAGCAACGGCAGAGAAAAATGAGTTATAATCTGTTAGAAGAAAAGCGTAATAATCTAAAGGAATTTTTATAAAAATTACCTTGAGGCGTGTCGAAAGGGTTAGACTTTAATGTCGTAGAAGTAGTACCGATGCTCGATAGAACTTTTGCTACTAAACCGCGTATTTCTTTTCGTTTGTCAAAAAATGTAAGAACATGTCCTTAAACGATTAAACGATTAATAATTTACACGTTGAGTGCCACGAAGGTCGCCGATGATCCACGCTACTAAATTGTTCAAAATAGTTAAAATAAGATTATCATGGATTATCAAATATTCAACAATGTGAATCGCTTGGATAACGTTGTCAGAAAGAAGTGCTCAGATAGGATATAATATCGCGCAAAAATTACATGTTATTCAGGACAAAGTATAAGAGATTCTCGTGACAATGAACGTGTTAATTTGGTAAAAGAAGAAATTCAATTTAGATACGCTCGTTTATTCCAAATTCAACGTATTTAGCGACAAAAATTTGACGATTACGACTTAATAAATATTTTAAACGTCATCAATCCTGATTTATTTTACAAAGCTAACAAATCCTTTTACGATCCACAGAGTAATGCAATATTTCCCCTTCGCTAAGTCATTCAACGAACAAGCAGCACCATAATCTCATCCCTTCCAAATAAACAAGCCACTCTTCCCAGGATCATAATCTTAAAAAGGAGCGAGCATAACTCGATCTAAGACGAATTCCTCGCCGCTGTTCGCTACTATTCGAGCCTGTGTAAGCGTGGCCTCGAAATTGCGTTGCCGTTCGACGTACAAGAATAAATCTGGCATTGCCTTCATTCCGGCCGCGGCTTATTTAATTTATTCGACGGTGGCACGGCACAAAGAGGTTTCCCTTCCATCGAAAATGGAATTTCAATGCGGGGAACGCTTACCGGCAGAGCTTACAGCTTGCCATTTTCTTCTCTTCCTCTCCGTGTCCTTCACTTACCGTTTCTACGTCCGTACCTACTTTCACGAGTTTCTTTGACGTTTCTCGGCATCTGTTGCTGGAACCTGGTGAAACGAGAACGCTGCGAAGGTAAGACGTATCGATAAAGTTCAAAGGAGAACGTCATGGCGCCGGGATACAAATGATACGTGACTCAGAAACGCGGTCTCCATCGCCAAAGATATGATTTCCACTGTATGAATCACGTTCCCACGTATACGACACTTTGACCAGTCTCACACTGTCTGACGCTCCTCTATGAATTTCGTGCTTCTTCTCGGCATTCCTATTCCCCTTCGTTCTGTCACTCTGTTTTTAGTTTTTACTTTCTTTCTCATGCCGAGACATTTCCTTACAAGATCAAGTTGACGCTTCAATTGAAAAGATTTCAGACAGTGTGAGGGAAGATGTAGGAGTTATTCAGTGCTATTCGCGATATTTTGTTCTCCCAGTTCTGTTCCCTTGTAGTTCTACCTACTACTTCACGCTGGAAAGTTTTCATTGCTCTTTCTCATTTTCTGTGGCGTTCGTTTTTCAGGCGTTCATAGTTATAAATATCGCTACGAATTGCTTCTTTATTCGATCTTTATATCGTGAATTTGCCTCTATGTTGTAATTTGTCGCGTCTTCTCTATTGATATTTTTGACATAAGCTTTTGTTTTCGAATATTTTTCGGACATATTTCAGGCAATTTTTTGTAACACGGGTAGACTTTTCATTTTCGTCTAAATTTTCCCTTGGCATTTTCGATTGCCTTTAAAAAATGTATTTGTTATAAAATATAAATAGCAAAACCGTAAAATTATAAAATACGAATATAAGCTGTAAATCGTGAAACATTAATACAAATTGAAAATTGCAAAACATAAGTACAAATTATATGCTTTTCATTATAAGATGTCAATGTATAAATTACAAATCTGAACGTTAAAATATACTAAACATAAAATCATAATTCCATGGTAATTTTATATTTCCAGAATTTCATTTCCAATAGAAGACCTACTTTATAGAAGTCAAATTTCGAGAGGCTTCTACGTTTTTCCGCATCTTCCATCGTCGTTGAGTTTATATCAAAGAGAACATAAACACGTACCTTTACAGTTATTTTTCTTCCAACACCAAATTTATATTCTTATCTTTCCCCCTCCCCCAAGAAATTTATTTTTCATCCCAATATGTATATCTTCTCTATCATCCACGAGATACATAATCGTACAACTTCAAACACACGCAAACACGTTACAGTATTTTTACGAGGATGAAAATTCGAAGCGGGTCGTTTTCTAGTTTGTTTGAAAAACCAATACGATGAAAATTGCTAGAGTTGCGAGAACCGTTCAAAATTTGAATACCACGGAAACATCGAGAGACCCAGTGAAAATTTACGGTTAGAATTTTTACTGTCATTTATGCCTTCGGCAACGGTGGTCGTAAACTCGATGGCCAGCACTTTGGTATCCGGTTCGTAGATTGTTAACGTCAGGAAGGATGTTTATATCGTGTATCGTTCCCTTACCTCCCTACTTCTACCCTATCTGTTCAGAAGATTTGTCTTGGCCGAGTAACTGCGATAGAAAATTCTATTCTACCGTTTTCCGCTTCTTCCTCAAGATTGCTATCGATTTAAGAAAGAAAAGAAAAAACGAAAAGAAAAAGAATAAGAATCGATTAGTTAGTTTCGAAGACGGTACAGGAAACCTTTCATTGGAATGAGTTCCTGCTTTTCTACGAGAAAAATATTCGGATATTTCTTGGTGGAAATAAGTAAAAAAGCAAGCGAATTGAATTGTTGTGTAGCATTGGTTGAACATACGTTCGATTTGTCTTATTGTGAATTTTCCTTTGTTGAGTTGTTTTATTGGAGCTAGGGAAAGCTGGATGAACAGGGTTAATCGTGTTTTAAATTTACTTTTTGTTCAATATGTCAATTGAACCGATTGTTATCAGTCTCCTCATACTGCTGGAGCAAAGACCGTGTCGAAGTCGATTTATGAGCGATAGACCTGCACGGTTATATTAGCGACAGGTGCTCGATTGAGTGACGAATCAAACGCGCAATTAGAACGGCGTATTGTATTCGTCTTTGCCATTATCAGGATAGTGATATACAGAAGTACATGCGAGCATGAAAAAGCAAATAAGAATTCTATCGAATTAAGGAATCATATACAATTACTCAACTCTTGATTTTAAATTTACGATGTTTCCAGTGTGCAAGTGTTTAAATCTTCGAATCGTCAAGTTCTCAGCTTTTCAAATCCCCAAATACCCAAATATTCAAACTTCTAAATTCTTGAATATTCAAATGCTTAATTTTTGAAATTTCCAACAATAAGATTGATATCATTAAGTTACAGTTGATTCCTATTAATAGCAGCTGAGCCAAGGTTTCTTAACAATAGCTTAACCAAGAAGCTGAATTCTTCCTGTACCCTATACAACCTCTTATCGACACGCCCCACATTCGGTTCACTAGGTTACACAGGATCCGAGTACATAACCAGGACGATCGATGATCGTAGACAACCGGAACCGCAGGCAACGATATAAAACTTTTTTGGATTTAACAGTAGGGATTCGTGGATATAGGCGTGAATTTCTGCCGACAGGAGGATTAGGATTAAGACGTGGAATTCGCGAGCTTGTCCATCCTGTTGCTTCCCTTCTTCTGTTCGCGATATTACGTTTCATCCCCTTGGCTATGCGAATAAACGCAAAGGGTAATGGGCCGCGAAGCAACTCGATGAAACGTAACCTTCCGGGTTCCTTCTGTTAAGCAATTACTAGCTCGTGGAAATTGAACGATTCCTGTGTAGATTGAACGCCGTTCGCTTCGCCATTGCCGAGACCTTTTCTCTGGTTTCCAGTCGTATCTGTCGTTCGAATCGAATCGAACGATTGATAACAGGTAAGAGATGACGGTAGAAGTTGATACAATCGATTGAATGGAAATTATCCAATTATTTAAGTTTCTTTATACCGTATAGTAGTTTTAATCTATCTCTTATGGATATTGGAAAATTTAATAAAATAAAGCTTATCGTTGTTGTTTCTTTTACTCTTCTATTATTTCAGATAAATTTTGCGTATATCTTTTATTTATTGTATTGGTAGTAATCTTTGTAACAATGCACTGTCAAACCTATTGTCATGTTCTTATTCTTAATCTAAAAATATCATCTTAAAACTATTTGAATCAGTTTTCTAATTGCCAGGATAACAAATAATCAGCCGAAAATATTTGAGAGAAAGTTTGTACATTATTAGTAGAGAAATTGTAATATCTCTGAGGATTAATTTTCTCTAAATTATCTTCTTTGTTCTCGATCGTGTAAAATTTTTCAATAAGAACATTCTTCAAATTCGACGTTAATATTTTACTAAAAACAATTCTATCAAAAGAAACGAGACTGCTTAATCGCTCAGTTATTATTAATTCCTTTCGTATTATCAATTATATTCAGACAAACGATAATTCTGTCCCTTCGTTAACCCTCTTTTATTCGCCTTTTGCGAATGTTTCCAGAATCACAACCATTGCTTTAATAATAAAAAAGAAAAAAAAATGATGTGGTAACCCGGAGGAATTCCCTTTGTTCTTTTAAACCGTTGCTTTTTTTTTTTAATCCGATCTGTGTTCCAGCAAATTCGATGTATCGCAGTATCGTCGTCAAAGCGTTCATCTCCACTGGGAGTTGAAAGCAACGCTATTCTTTCCTTCCGCGTTCCTCCGAGCCCTTCGAGCGTTTAATTTATCGAGTGAATAAACCCGCTGCGGAGAATAACTTTCAAGAATGTGTCAATTCGTGTGAACTGCGGAGAACCGTCTTCATTAACCGTCGAGCAGTTCGAACGAAGATTGGTTAGTTAACAGTAATTACTAGATTCCCCCGATTAATGTGATTAAGTAAGTACATCTTTCTTGAAATTCTTCTCATTTCTCGTCGCTCGTTTGTTCTAATATTCCATAATTATTATTATCGCCAATCAGTCTCGATGTTACAGCTTAAACTTATATAACGTTAATGTAAAAATTAAAATTGGAAAAACCAAGCACACTTTGTAGATTTAATTCGATGTACCAATACGTCGACTGATGTTCTCAATAAATAGAATTCAATGTGTTATACGAAGGTAAATGAAAACGTTTAATAGAAACGTTGCCTTATTAAACACGGAGACCCTTGCATTTTGAATTTTGAAATTCCCCGTTGGTTAGTCAGAAATGAGCATTTTTAGTCATTTCCAGTTAAAGTATTTTTCAACAATTTTATTCAATTTCCATCAAAGTCCTTTCGCAGTTTCTTTTCAAGTAGCAACTAATATCAAATATAATCAAATATAATCTCTTTGCATTTTCGCTTGAATTAAACTCCGTTTACCGAATGTCCAGTTTGAGAAATTGTAAAGTACAAATTAAATAATAATAAAAAGAAGAAGAAATTAAATCTTCTCAGAATGGTCTGTATTCGCAATGTGTTACACGTCCGGTGACTCTTTACACCAAGCAGGCCCCACGCCGCGGGCAAGATGACTGCTAGATGTTTGCGCATCCTTTTTGCATACCCTCAATAGTCTTAAGGATCCACCATAAATCTTGGCATTTTCATAGTCAAGGTCCTTCGGACCAAACAAATATCTTTTTACTTTAAATGTTCCTTGAAGTTATTGTCCACTCTGGGAAAGTACGGGAAGTTTGGTTTTTTCCACGTTCGGTATCCCCCGCTAGCAACTTTCTCTGGAGGATGGCTAGAACTTTTCCTTGTCCACCAACCTCTTTCTTATCCAATTGGAAGCAACGACTATTGCCCTCATTCTCCTAGCCAAAATTAACATCCACGAATCCGATGGTCCCGCGCGCTAGACACACCCGTCAATAGCTTTCCTCCGCCACGACATCGTCATCGAACTACACTGATTTTCCATCTTTAGATCAGCCAACATCTCTCGACTGGTTTTCCACCCTTAGATCATTCATCTATTTAACTTATATCTATACACACCGAGCGTAACTGTCTATGTCTATAAAGTTGTTGGAATAAAGTGTATGAGGTGATATGTATTTGTGATGATAGTGCTGCGGCTGGCGTAGATGTCGCTGCTGAGGTACTGCTGCCTTCTCATTTTTGTGTTGTGGAAGAAAAGTCGGGATTTGAACCCGGGCCCCGTTTGTAACCTAAGGCGCTAACCACTGCGCTGCCGTCGTACGGTGGTAGTTGCTGTCGATTGTCGCCACGTGTGTATATTGTAACCTGTTACTACGGTGTTATAATCAGCTTAACCAGCTCTATTATCCTAAACGAAATAGGGAATCGATCACTTCGTGGCGTCGATTATCTAATCGTAACGGGAATTTACGACTCCCGTTGGCGCGCTTCTCCGCGATCGCGTCTCTTCGCGATTGCTTCGAGAACCCTTCGTCCTAATGAAATACCAAAGTTTGAAATGAAAAAAAGAAAATAGAAGCTGTAACGAAACCGATCGAAAAATACTGAAAATCGTGCCGCATTACGATACAAGCGAGACCGATATCACCATAAATAATAAAATTGCGCCTAGCTTCCTCAAAGTAATTACTTGGCTAAGCTCGTCAATAAACGCTCATCAAAAACCCTCGACCAGCTCAACTATCTCTCATCCGGCGAGTATTTCACAGGCAGCACTGAAGCGATGCAAGCTGCTCTCAATCTTGCTCGCTTAGGAACTTGAGAAAGATGTTAATCTTATTCGCCGCTAATTGCTCCGGCAGTTAATTAACGCGTCGCGTCGAGTCGGGAGGAAGGCGTGGCCCGTTGGACTTGCTCGAAAAATCTTTTCAAGTCTTCCCAACCTCTTTTCGCAATCTACTAAAGCCTCAACAAGTGTCACGCCCGTCTTACGTGTACTCGTTTGTCAGCCGGATAAAAAAGTTTCAGAAATAAAGAAGAGAAAGTCTAGCTGTCAGCCTTTTTTCTACTCCGCTTGTTCAATTGTCTGCATGGTGTAAGAAAGCTCGATACTGGGTTTTGTCGCACGCTTCACTGTTACAGTGAATCGTGCGGTGAAATACACGCGAGGGGCTTGCGATTGTTCGCCTGTTCACCGGGGAGAACAATTAAAATAAACGTATATTTTTATACAGAATTGTGAAAAGAAGGTCTGAGAAAATTAATATTCGTAAGATATTATTAGCCAAGTAGTGGAATAGACATCAGTTGAACAAGTATTATTTTCAAAGTTACAAATAATTTTCACATCGTTTCATAATCTTGTATCACATTTTATAAACTTTGTCTTTTAATCAGATGTTTCTTTAGATTAATCATCTTTTACGAACCGGTAACATTTATATTCTGCGCTCTGTTAAAAATAGCACGTAGTCACTTTGGAATACTAGCTCGAAAGAAAATTAAACTGCTTACTAAACTCGATAAAAAGTTTCAGCTATATCTATACTTTCTGTTGCCAAGACACCTAAGTTAAAAAACTGAAAGGTATTTCTTGAAATCGAAATTGGCTGCCGTTATTCGATAGGAAAGTTTCTACGGAACGCGATAAAATTTGATTCCAAGTTAATCGAGCTTCTATTCGAAATGGCAGAAAGTTCGAAGATAGATTTTCTCTGTGGCTATTAAGATAGCTCGAGATTCCTTGAGTTAAGGTTTCACGGAACATTATCTTACAAATTACATCACATTACATAGCAAATTAGTTTTATCTAAAAGAATTGTTTTTATAGATATCGTAGAATCTCGAGAAGAATTATTTTCAACATCGTCGTGATACCTATGTCAGTTCCCCCCCTAAACGTATTCTCTTACTAAACAGGAATAGAACGACGAATTTTTGAATTCTAAATTGTCTTTCTAAATTCTAAATTGAATTGAAAGTTAATAAAGTCAACTAGCAATCTAATATTACCAAAAACTACATAAATAATCGCATTTTATATATCACGTTGAGTTTTCTTCGATTTGAATCTAAGTTTTTGATAATTGTAGAATTGTTTTTGGATGGTACGCTTCTGCATCGCGTTATGTTACGATTATTGAAAGTGTCGTTTTCTTCCCTTTTTCAACAGCCATATTTCATCGAAATTTTTTAAATAAAAATCAATTTCGCGTAACGAACTCTCAGCTTTGAGTTTATCTCGAAAGAATGTTTGTTTTTGCTGGAAATAATTTCAATTATTTGCTTTAACAAGCGACCGTATAACACGGTAGAGACTGACAGTGACAAAGAGCGCCTTCAAATGTTTTTAAAGCTTTGTATAGTAAATTTCACTTTGAATTTCATCAAAGAGAATTTTTCCTTCTATGAAATTGAAAATAATTTTTATTTAATTGGTCGAAAAATTCTATGAAGACATTTTATAGAACGATGAATTTCACTCTTGAATTTATTCGAAAAAAACTTCATTGAAAATAATGTGAAACATTTGGCTCGGCAAAAAACGCTATACTGTAATAAATACACTAAGAGGCATGTTAACCGACAAATCAAAAGAGATGTTTTCAAATTTTGCGGAAGCCTAGAACCGTAAAAAGATATAGGTCTGGCCATAAACAGCCTATTTCCCCCCTTGAAACGTGACACGATATTCCTCTATGAAGGGTATCAATACAACAGATTTAATATTGTTCTCTTCGCCGTCCATTCGCATCGTTATCTATGAATTTTCAGTAATTGCCTTTTATCCGCATCTTACATTACAAATCTCCTCTCGTTACTGCTCGTCCGTTCTCGTTATTCTCTGTCTCTCACGAATCACCTTAACGAAGTCACGCGTAGAAGAAGGCATTGTTAAATCAATTCCCATGTTTCTCGTCTAGAAATGGTGGATTGAACGAGGAGAATGACCTGACACCTCGTGAACAGCGACGAGGATAACGCGCGAAGAACACAATGGACTTGCTCCGAGCGTGTACGCAAGTAGATTGATCGATGTCCACCGCTTTCCGTGGAATGGAAACGAGACTGTGGTCGACCTAATGGAGGTAATGGTGCAAGGGAAAGGGCCTCGCAAGAAATATGGCCGTTCGACCATGCTGAGATAAAAGGATACGTACAAGGAATGGTCGTCCATCGATGGCCGCGACCTTTCGACCCTTTGACCTTGTGTACCTGCACGAACAACTCCCTCTAACTTTAGAAACGGGCCATAGCGCCCTCCCTCTATTATGTTTGATGCTCGTTAAAACTCGTATCCGCCTTTTGTTCCCACGGATTCGTAAAATCGTATCGCGTTTGATCATCCGGTGCTATCAGGGTATTTGTTTCCGAACAGTTATGAGGGTAAGCTTCCGGGATTAAGAGAAAAAAATACGGTTTGCGAGAGAATTTTAGGAATTAAGGATTGTACAATGTGTGGCGTTAGGAGATTTTTAATTGCTCTTTGAGTGTTTTCATCGAAAGCAGAAAGGAAAACTGGAACTATGAGTTAACAAGCGAAGTATCGAAGAAAATGTTGAATAATGAGAAAATTTGAAGAACGAGTGCTTAAGTAGGTTGCCTGTTAAGTTAATTTTTTACAGACATTTGAATTACACAGACATAGAGTGTTATTACAGAATATTACAGAAATAGAGCGTCGTTGTATGTAAGTTATTGCAAGTACGTGAGTCTTGGAATTAAGTGAGATACCTTTCGTATTGAAATCCTGACCTATTGCATTTTTTTCTAATTCGAATTATTTCTTTGTGAAACTACGTTTTCTGTGAAAGTCGACGGCGAAAAGCTGCGACGTAATCTGTCTTTTTCACAATAACATAATTATTGTTGACACTTTTTCTATGTAATACTCCCACGCGAGAGCAGGATTTTCCACTCCTCCGGAATATTTTCACCGAGAGTCACGGGGAAACGCATTTTTACTCCTGTCATTTCGTAGACGAAGAACCGTCCCAACGAAAGGATGTAAATTTCACCCCGCGGCACGTGAGCAGTTTTCCTTCGTACCTGCAAATTTTCCATGACATTAGAGCCCTGGGACAAGTTCTCGCAACGCTACTCTATTTTTAGCACGTTTAAAATACGGTTAAACCTTAAATTGAATACTTAAAAAAATACTAAAATGTTAGAAATAAAAAAACATTGAACATACTGTCAACCATAAATTATAACGCTTTACACCGTTCCATCCAAGGTTGCACAACTTTGTTCCTTTTAAAAACTGTTAGGAGGTTAAGGACGTATTTAAAAATGTAATTTAACTTTCCAGAAAACTCAAATATAAAATGGAAATACATAATACAAGAGGAAAACACCAGCTTTTACCAATAAATATACTTTAGGAAAAAGCTAATTTAGGAAATTTCTAAAACTGGATCACTGGTAAATCTACGAAATTTCCATGAGAAATTATGAATTATTCAGTGTAGCTAATCTTATATAAGCGAATAATGATGTTAAGTCGCGTCTTATCTCACGTTTAATCATCGTTTCCTTCTCCTATCAACGAATCTCTCCAAGCAAAAAGAGAAGAAACTATCGTTACAACGACGTTTAGAAAAGTTCACGCGAATTTGGCCGGTAATTCTTCTTATAGCTGTCATTAAATGCCGTGAAAAAAATTATACGTTATCATGTTATCGTGAATTAAACTACGCTAGAGATACTACACGCAACTGGGTCTCCAGGTTGAAACAAAACTGGCCTAGAGTAGAACGCGTGTAGTAAAATACGGCTTTTAATCAGTGAAATTTAATTACGAAAACGCGAAAACGAAACCCTTAAACTGTCTGAGCATTCGGTTGCACAGGAGTGGATCTGTGTCATAGAGAAGAGACCAGGAAAATGGAACAAAGTTGCGGCTCGACAATCTCGACGCGAGGACTACACGATATTACATCGTAAGATCTTTCTCCTTGACAAATGATCGTTGCCAAAATGACGAAGCATTGTGTAGTTATATCTCGTAACGACGCGATTTAGTCACCCGTTAGCTCTTAAAGTATATACAAACGTACCCTTGCGAAACTAGCAACTTGCGTTTGTTTAATTCGTGCTAATCAACGCTATTTGGCCTTCGTGGATTTGGATGCTCTTTGTAGTCGGTGATTTACAGCCTGTTTGGTAAACACCGCTTGATTCGGTAATGGCAACGATTTGGGGCTGATTTCTCAAACTCTTAATTTTTATACCGTTACAAACTTTTGATTGAGAAATTGATCGTTCTAATTAAATTTCCAAGGTTTTAGGTGCAAGTTAAAAATTGCAAGTGACTTTTTTAAGCTGTCGTTATCGAGCTAACGTAACAATTTTAAAGCCTTCTTTATAGTTCTGAAATTAGTATACGATTTAGAAATGTAAGGCTGATTTTCACTTGGTCATTTTAACGAGAAATATTTCAAACAAGCTTTATTTTTCAAAAAATCATTTCACGAATCTAATAAATTTCTTTATATTCTCATTCACAGGCGAAATTTCTTTTACAATCCTCGACAAAAACTGAGACAATTTAGAGATAAAAATCGGAAAGAAATTGCAAATTTTATATACGTATAACAATTACACAACTCGGGAAATATTCCAGAGAAATGAACTTTCCTTTGATTCTAACACAATTATTTCCGTCTCTGTTGTATTGTCGTCACGATTTCTCAAGTTAGCCGAACCTAATTAGCGATTATTCGAGGCAACGCGTTGCATCGGTTGGACGTGTTTTCGAGAGCTGTTTTAGCGGTGGACAACCACCAGCTTCACTAGGGCACATGCTTTTCCTCGCTAATCACCCACGACGATGTCAAGAACGGTGCAAAGAGCCTTTCAACCGACACTCCTTCTACCTTCTGGAACATCTTCAGCTCGTGGAAACGCTTTCAATTTGCAAAACCTGACCAAGAGAGGTCCTTTATATTCGCCACGAGATTTAAACGCTCGTTTCCATCTCTTACGGTGTGTCTTAACAGCGTATCGAACTGTTTCAAACAGTCGTACCGGTTGTCAGATGCTTTTGTTTTAAGAGGGACGAACAATAACTGGGTTGTTGGCTGTATAAAGCATAAATATGAATTAGGTTCATATGCATTTACCTGGTTAATGTAACATAGAGATAACAGAGAGTAGTTTGCTTAGGTGGGACTCCCATTGGGATACGTCAGTATTGATTTTATTCAACGAATTCTTGGTAATGGAGATGGCAAATTAGTTATGGTTGTCTTCCACTTTTCTAATGTTCTGGTAGTTTTAAGGAGAAGTTACGTAGTTGAAGATGAGTCGCATTTATACCTGTTATTCTTTATTTATTAAACATATTACGGGATAATTGGTGTATAACGTTTGTAATAGACGATCTGATAGATCGCGCTCGTTATTCGATGCTACAGACGTGGAATTATTTAGCATTGTTAAATTCGAAATTATAATCAACGTCGTAATTATCGCTAGTAATTTAAGCGAATATTCTGTTCTTCGTTATTCGGAATATTGATAATGTTAAGTATCTGTTAAATTAAATAAATATGTTTACAGAATCAAAATAAAATAATCGAAAGTTTAACGCGGATATAAATTACGTTTTAATATCGCAAAAAGTATTAAACCGTGGATCTTTCTTTGAAGGATAGGACATTAAAACGATTACTATGGATGGGAAATGAAAATAAACTTTCTAGCCATTCAAATAATTAAAGATCGTTTGGCAATAATTGAAACGAATGCGAAACGTTTAATCGTAAATAAAAATGTTATACATCACTGCGGATCTCGTAATAAATGAAATATCGGAGAAATTATTTTAGCACAGTGGAAAGAGAAATTTGGCAAAAAGTTTCTAGCTATATTTCACTGGACGTTATATTTTCCTTTACAGTTTTCCCTTTACATCCTACACACGGATTAATTATAATATCCGTTCTTTGTAGACAACGTCCACCCCCGTGTTATTTCGTTTCTTCCTTTCCTGTGTTATTGCGATCCTTTTCCACCAACTCCTCTTCGATATTTTTATGCACAGAGCAGCGAAGAACTTGCGCATTCACCAACATAATCTCGGATTCCGCAGGGAACTTGCAACTTCTTTTCAAACTCTTTTTCGCTGTGATACGTCGCCCATTGTTGAATTAATTTAAATTCCGTATGTTTCCCAAAAGCTGTGATAAATTCGAAACTACTTGTTTCGACGTTAACCTAAAATTTTTCTGCGATTTTCCAAAAGTACCGTGGACCTTGGCTTTCGTACAATTTCCAGATAAATGCTTCGATTAAAAAGTGGAGTATTATTAAATTTTAAAAAGTACCGGTAAATAATAATAAGATCACATAAATGTACTACTTCTATATGCAAAGAATTGGGGAAAGAAGTTAAATTGTTAATTGCTTTACCTGTCACACATTTATAAAAAGATTAAAGAAATGTTATTTGATACTTTTGCAAAATTTCATCCGATTTTTATATGAACCAATAAAGAATTAAATGTGTCGAAATATTTTAATTGTATATTTTTTTCAGTTGTTAATTTTCGTGTACCTTGATTCTTTAATAAATAAATTTTCACATTAATTCGAATATACGCATTTTGCTCGAATTCCGTGGTTGTACCGTGCGCGATCAACCCAAACATTTACGTCCTCTTTCATTGTATGTACATCGATAAAAAATGAAATTTTAAATATTTTATTTTTTGGCAACTAAATTTTTCCGTCCGACGGAAGCAATTAGTAAACGCACTTGCAGCGAGTCATTTTCCACAGCATGTATCTGTTTATTTTTTCGATGCTTCCAACTTTAATAATGCTTACTGATTTTTCCGTAATAATATACGTATTGACGTAGAGCTTTAGTCTTCCAAAGAGAAACGAAAGAACAAATGTTATACCTTAAGCAATGGGAAATGGAAGTTTGACGCAAATTAAAGTACATTCGTTACATTATAAAGTTCATATCTTAGTATCTTTGTCGTTATTTTGCGCACGGTTTATTATTTTATATCACAGACGATTCGGTTTTGGTTGTTGCTTTGAATAAAATTACGATAAATAAGATGTACGAACAGTGAAAACAGTGGCTCGGTCGAGATTTTATCCTGTCGAACACGAAAAAATATCGTTTGTCATGTTCGCAATAAAGAAATAATATTCCTGTCGCTCTCCCTTACAACTTCCCAGGCATCGTACGGCGTTTTCGTGGTCGCTTTACTTCGAAGGAACAAACGTCTCACGTTGAAAATTTATTGCGCGATTTCATGGCTCACGCTTGAAGATTGAAATTGGGATTAGAATTTCCGGCGTCTGTAAATTCGTGCTCCGGATATATACGTGATTTAAATCACAGCCAATGTATGCGTAATCACGTGGCGACTAATGTAATAATATCTGAAATTCAGTGAACTCGATCTCGAATTCATTATGAGTTAACCATTTATTCATGACGTAAATATTACGCCATGAACGCCGACGTTAACGTATCTCGTTCAGTGAAAAAGGAAATTGCGTGATACTGATGTAATATTCCTATAAATACCATAATCAGGATAATTGAGTATACAACGAGGCTTTACTTGCATTAAGCAATCACCGTAATTCTCATTTCAAGCATTTAAGCAATCTTCGTAACTCTGCGTGATTCTAATGTAATACTCTCGTAAATACTGTGATCAGAAGTAGAGGAATTTTCATTGAAACAACCATCGTTCGCATAAATTTATGAAGAAACATGAAAGAAAAAAAAAAATATTCTCCTAAAACAGAAACTCCTTTTTTATCAGAATTTATTTTACAATCTTATAACCGGTAGAACCCTCACAAAACTTTATCCTTGACTGTCCATAAAATATTTTCCAGTGTCTATAAAAACTTATCGAAAAATAAAATTTTTATTCCAGAAGAATAGATGGAACAATTTCAACACGTAATTCCATTTTTCCAAGAATCCTGCTCTCTTTTTTTCTTCTTCTTCTTCTTTTTTCAAGGCTCGGGAAAGAAATTTCGAGAGAACCTTGTTTTTCCTGATATTTGAAATTTGACGTTCGCGATGGGTATTTCGATTTCGTACGCGACATTAGAATGCAAACGCCGTCGCGAAATGAACCTTGAGAAATCTCAGTTCCACAGGGCCACGTTCGACTGTCATTCGTCTTCATTTTCTCTGCTGCCGATTTACGGTTGCTGCTCGTGTAATTGCTGGATGGTGCTTCTGCGGGAAGCAAGGGAGACAAGGCAATCCCGTGTTTGCTCATAAATTTTTATCAACCATCGACTTCGACTTCTCTCGAGCCCGCTGAAATTGTTTGAAAAGCTTCGACCGTAACGAGCTCTCGATGAAAATCGACACCGGCGGGGAATAAAGTGGCCGTGCTATAAGTTTCTCTCGCTGGTTTACATTGCGCTGTCATTACCTCCGTGAATTTTCACCGAATTGCCTCGTCGAAATTGCCACTGAATTCTTGAGCAGGTTAGAAAATTTGATTGCAACGAAAATGTACTTTGAATGGAGAATATCTTGGATGGTGTAGTTTTCGCATGTAACGTAGAATCACGTGTATCTTTATCGTAATATGAGAGAACAGTTGCGTTATTAATCGATTTGCATGCTTCGTTGTTGGATATTAGAAGTAGTTGAGCCTGCTATGTAAAAATACGATGACCAAACTTGAAAATGAAATAATTTGACAGATTAAAGAGCGGTGATAGTCGTAGACGTTTTAATTTCATTGAAATATTCTTTATAAAAATTGTTGCAACAATGTGAAAAATTCGATATATTAAAATTGTCGATAGAGTAAGCGATCAGATATCGCACATCGTAGTTCGGATCGAAGTATTATTTCAAACCGAATACCTTACAATTTCGTTGAATTGAATTATTTGAATGTTTCAGTTTTCTCATAACCCAGTAAGTATACATATTATATACTATGTATCCATTTACCTACCATTTCTGTGATTTACGACCATTAAATCGTAAAGATTCATTCCCTCCGGTACCAATATACATAAAATTTATGCACCAACCTGCCCACATGTGCTTGCCAACGGAAATAAATAAGATCAAACAGCTCCTAATAATAAATCGCTTAAACTACACAGCAGAAATAAATTGTCAATTATTTCGTAAGCTTCTTAACGAAATAATTAATGATAAACGTAGAGCAAGTAACGAGTCATCGGTTACGTAGAATCTTCGTTTCGTTCGTTCGGATTTCTATCTAAAATTGTACGGAAATATTTACATATAAGAAATTCATGATAATTTCTGAAAAAGAGAAAGAAGAAACGATGAAAGATAGAGCACAGAGGAAAACAAATTAGCTTAATGTAAACTGGGAAAGCGTAAGTGAAAAGAGAAGGAAGTATTTGAGATAGCCGCGTGATATCCTTCGGGTCAATTTTTCCACGCAAATGATATAATGGCGCTACGACGCGTATTACCACGAGGAAGAGGGTCGAATGGACAGCGCCGAATCGCGCCCGTACATCGTAGCAGAATTCGCAACACGTCGTGGCCTTAATTGCAAATTAGCAGGGAACCGATATTGCCTTGGCCACTTGCCAACCTCCGACTGCGAAGATAGGACAACGGTAGTGAGACGAGGGCCGATGGAGATCCTTCAGAAAACCCACCAAATAAATCGACGAAATAGATTCTCATCATAAAAATTGATTATACCTGTGGTCAGAAGTATTGTAGTAAAAATGATGCGAGTATGCGGAAAGAAATTTTTACGAAGCAAAGTGTATCACCTTGGATTGTTTATTCGCGATTATTTTTTACTGATCAACATTCAACGATTGTTTACTTTGGATGAGAAAATGTATAGTCTTGCGCGAGAATAAAAATTCGTATTCTATCCGGAAGATAATTCAGTTTGTAGTTTTAAAAATATAATATACACATAGGAGTTTAAATATAATAAATAATATAATACACGTAAGGAGTTTGATTAATGAACTGCTACAGATCCAAGTGCTTAACAAACGAACCAAAACCTTTTCTTTTCAATTAAACCACTTGAATCTATTATTTAAGCACTTGCCTTAAGTACTCGCTTATAGATTCTACGTTGATCACAACCAGATAAATATACAAATATACTTCACCGATTAATTAAACATTCGATCCAAGTTTGACATTTATACGCTATGTGTACCGGCTTCTCTAGTTTATTAATAAATTGAAATATAAAAAGAAGCTATTATAAGATGATCTATCAGAATGTATATAAAATAAAAGTAGTATAAGTCAACAAGCTTATGCTTTAAATTGCGTTCACTCGTTTCGATGATTTTAATCGGTCAAGCTATTTAATGCAACAATAAATTCTCTATCGGGCCATCCAAATGACACGTAACAATTATTAATTCATTATGAATCAAACTTCTTACGATACGGATAATTATCTCGCGTCAAGTGTCAAAGGAATAGTGGTCGCCTTTGGTCGACACTCGACCTTCGGTGTGCTTCCTTCGATGTCGAACACGTAATGTAAATGGAGTACTAGTGAAATATCATCGGTGACTTCCGTTGGGACCAATCGGGCTATTAGTTAATGTTGACACGTAACGGGACGACCGTATCCGTATCCAAGCGTACTTAGAGAACGATTAACAAAGCGTTTCGACGAACTCATTAATCATAAACTTCATATTTACGCGGTTTGTCGTCTCAGAGAACACATAGTTCATTAGTTGTAAGTGTATCGTAAGTAGTTAAAACTTTTATGAAAATTTATGAAGCTTCTACTATCATGGTAGAGATAAATTATGTTGCCTAATAATGTTCAGAAATATACTAATAACATCAATGTAGAAATTATATAATAATATTTAAAGATAGACTATTTTTGATAGACTCATTTTGTCTTCTTTTCTATCATTGGTTGAATTAATTCGTTTCTTTTAACCCTTTTTTGATTCATTAAAATGCACAAATAATAAAGAATTATGTATACAACTTTTGCAACGACGAATAAGATATTTATATACGCATAATCTGGTGATCAGGAAACAGATTTTTTAGAAATTGTATCAAATATTTGAAATTCAATCTCACAAAGACTAGCACTTAACTCGACATTTTTCGTGCTCATCGCTGAACCTAACAGATTCTTCGTAATCAGCTCTGCTAAGACTTATAAAATTCAGTACGTGACTTCGTTAAGATCTCCGTAAAGGCACCTCCGAAATTATCTTTTTAAATTTAATTAACATTCAAATGAAAAATAAAAGAGACTCGGTTTAAGAGATAACAAGCTCATTGAATAACGCGCTTAAATTACGACGTCACAAGTATTCGAATTTTTATGAAAACTCCATCGAAATTACATTCTTTACACGTTCTAAAAAATATACCAGTATACCAGTAGTGACTTTCATTCCTTCTATATTTCTACGTATTTGTTGGTAACTGTAGCAAAGTTCGAATAATGGAATCTCATTTTATGACTCGCACATATCGTATTATCTCCCCTCTCGACTTTTATTATCGAAATGTCTTTGTGTCGAATAATTCCAGCATAAAGCACACAGGATTGCGGCTGCGGCCTCTCGTTCATATTCGATAAATAGGACATATAATATTTAATGAAATAGGTAACCTGATTTCGTATTCGATAATTTCAGCGCAGCGTGCTCTTGCCGTAATTAGCGGATAAACGAAGAGAGGAACAAAGAAGAAGCATTAAGCGTCGTTACCGTGGACAAAATAGAAGGACACTTTCACGATCTTCTTTTTATCATTGACGTATTCAGGATTACCTTCGTGCAAGATACATTGAACTGCTGTTATTCAATTTTGAGCGACGTCGCATTCGCTGATATCGCATCACTGGGATGCAAGGTCCCTTGAACATTACGGAGAGAGTCCTCGAGGTCATGCCACTGGCATTCAAGATCATTTGAAAGTCACTAGAGATCGTTACGATTAAGCCAGTTTCACTCAAAATCGCTCGAAGATCGTGCAAAATCGACGAGGTCCTGTCACAGGGATTGAGAGTCACTCGAAAACCACAAGAGGTCCTTGAGATTGTGCCATTGAGATTCAAGGTCATTTTTATGTCACAAAGGATCGTTCAGGTCATGACATTGGTATTCGAGATTACGTGAAACTCCGGGCAAGTCATCAACATCGTACGACTGCTACTCAGAGTTATTTGAAGATCATAAAGAGTCATCGAGGTCGAGCTATCGCGACTTAGGTCACTTGTAGGTTATATCGGGGTCATTTTACTGTATCGAAGATAATTCGTAAGCCATAGGGAGTTAGCAAGATGATATTATTAATGTCCCACATCTTTTAAGATTATAATTAATACATAGTAGTTATGTAATATTACGACAGAATTATGATCTTTCGACATAAATGTTTCGACATAAAGATCATGGCGGTCTATGAACTTACAATATTTTCCATGGCCTGTCAACTCTTTGAATAATAAATCAAAAGAAGCAGTAGAAAACCTCAAAACTTATCAAGCATGATAAAGCGAATGACTTATTTCAATGCAAAAGTGGATGAACGAAAAGCAAATGGCATAACAGAAGCGACACTAAAAATTTCACGTACAACTAAAGCTCGTTGTCGAGTCTACTTCGTCCAATGATACTCGACGGTAAAAGAATTTCAACTTAAAAGCGCTTCCTTTTCGTCCCCGAGGTCGACTCACGCGGACAGTTTAAAGAGAACTTGCATTGTTGTTAGCAATTTCTCTTCGCGGAAAAGATGCGAAGACCACGAGGGAACGTCGTTAAACCGGCAAATTCGAGGTCCCGATATTTGTTGCGGAACTAACGCAGCCGACATTGAATCGCTTCCAAACTCATCCTGCTTTTAGAAATGATTTTTGGTCTCTCGTTTGACCCAGAACGCTTTTAAAATATACAAACGCTGAAATTGTACGATGGTAAAGCTTCCACGAAACTCAACTCGTTAAAATGTCAGCTAATATATATATTTTTAAACTACCGAGGCGATACCTCGCGATTTTGAGTATTTTATATCGTACGAATCGCAAATAAAATGGTTGCGGAATTATGAGAAACTTAAATTGTTACAAAAATGCAAGAAAAATACATACAGAAATATATATAGCATATCTGAAATATTATAATGATTATATTCTTTTAACTGCATGCATAAACATACTGACTTGGATTTTCATCACAATTAGAATAGAATCTAAATTTAATTAAAATTTATTGCGACGTAAGCATTTGTCTCTGCAACGAAATTTGTTAGTTTTTTGAGTTTACTGTACTGAGAGATTGTTATTCGGATAAATCTAAAATTAATGCGAAACATATCGAACTTAATTACGACTTCGTGGCTGACAAATTAAATTTTGGGACGATATATTTAATTTATAGTTAATTACGATGGAAGCTATCCAATAATTAAATTTTCATTCTTTCATCTTAAAAGAAACGTATATTAAATATTTATACTGCCGACGGAACTTTCCTCGCTTAGCTTTCTTTCAGTTTCTGCAAAAGATTCCTGAAATATCCTTCAGCGATTCAACGTTCCTTATCGTGGAATTTCTGCTCTCGAATATTTTTAAACATCTTTCGAACGTATCGAGGAATATTATTTTAATTGCTGGCGTATCCAGTAAAGGTATTTCGAGGTGTACCTTCGTATTTACGTTTGGAAACTTTATAACTCTTCTCAGTCGTTTATATTACAAACTATTTTATCTTTTAAATGAATATTTCTGAATTTTCATTTGAATTGAAAAGGATTTTTTTATAATACTATACTTTATTCTTTCGACATTATGAATATTTTTCAATAACCTTCACACAATGTTTACAAAATAATTACTTCCTTTATTATCATTCTAACGACTAAAATAAGAACTAGAAGTAATCTACGTTTTCATCAAAAGAACGGGTATAATACGAGATTGTATTATTTTGGGTGACAAGAATTACATCTAGCATAAACTCGCAGCATGTATATAAATACATGCCTGTTTATAATTAAACTCTTTAAAATCCTCTCAAGAATCTGCAGCAAGCAATTTCTATGTCTCGAAAGACAATGCTCGGAGAACCATTGAGAAACGAGAATTTCTTGTCAAGCTTCGTTTCGTTTCAGAATTAACTAGCTCACCTAATTCGTCCCTTCCAGTATCCGACACTATTTCCCAACTGTGTAACAACGAACACCAGTCGAATTTCGCGGTGGGAACCTAATGACGTCGGCTACATTTCCAATTTGTCTAACGAAATGCCGCATTCGCTCAATGACGGGAGTTGCATCTTCCTTTTACAGAGAATTGATGCATTCCAAATTAGCTTTGCACGTTAAATATACGTATACGCAATACCGAAGAATTTTCGTTAGGCGAATTTCACTAATAAACTGTCATAAAGAAGACGTATAAAATTATATATTATTCGTAAAATAAATTAATCTTTTTGCAAAAATTACAAAATTCAACAGCGATGACATAAATTTAATTATTAATAATAATATGACATAGCGGTTGATGTAATTGTAAATAATCAACGAGGAAAGGAAAGGAAAAGGATTCTGGTAGATCAACGTGATATTATAAAAGAAATATTTACAAGGTTAATTAATATTTCCAGCATTTACTAGACGTAATTGACCTAATTACTTTCTCGCCATCTTCTCTTCCGTTTCTTCCACCCTTTCCATTTCTTTATTTTAATCTTGTTTCCTCTTTCTTTTTTCCATCCTTTTCTCCTTCCTATTCTTTCCTTTTTTCTTTCTCACGTTCTTTGTCGTTCGTTATTCCTTTTTTCTCACTCATTTTCTCTTAAAAATCATTTTTGTTGCGTTATAATTTTCTATAACGCATAATTAATAATTAAATACTGTAGCATAATATCGGTGCCAGTTTGAGTCAGGTCTCGGTTCGATCAAAGTCAAATTTGAGTTGGACTCAAGATTTTATGAG
This sequence comes from Bombus pyrosoma, assembly GCF_014825855.1. Taxonomy (NCBI): domain Eukaryota; kingdom Metazoa; phylum Arthropoda; class Insecta; order Hymenoptera; family Apidae; genus Bombus; species Bombus pyrosoma. Next base: position 18,818,100 of record NC_057776.1, on the reverse strand, counting down.
AAGACATCGTGAGTGATGTAGCGGCAATCTCTTTGACTACGAGTATCTGACATCTTCGCGCGTATAACGAGATTCTTAGCACGGATTTCCAACGAGCAACTGAATACGGTTCGTTGTTTGAGCGAGAAATTACATCCTCGAGCGATTTGCTTGATTTGCTATAGCTTTCGTTCCTTGCTTGCTTCCTACAGCGCGACCTCTGCGGCGAAATGTTACTTTCTGCTACGTTGTTGCGATTTTGGAGACATTTTTATTTAAAATTTATTTGCAAACTGGAAGTTGTTCGTTTGTTCTTTTTCATTCCACTTTATTACTCTTCTGCATCGCTAACCGCAACTGCCTCTCTGTTATTTCTTTTTATCTCTCTGACCTTTTTGCTGCTAATGCATACTCTAGTCACTTTCTTGTTCTGTTACATTTCACATTTTAGTAAAAATATTGTAATGGACGGACAAATTTGAACACAAAATATTCTCGTATACTTTTACCATTTTAAGTTTATCCAGAGTATAATACCTAATTTGCTTAAAAAAGTTTACCGTTCCTTCCTGAATAATTTATTTCAAATAGTCCAAATAATTTTCTTGGATAACAGAGATGCGTAATTATCTAGTTTCCGCTTTGATACTATACGTTGTACAATTATTGTGCAATATTTATCCAAACAGACGTTCTTTTCGAACTGTAGATTGTTCTCTTGCAGTGACATGGCGATACTCGATGCACTTTCGAGAATTTATCACCTCCTAGAGCTAACTTGCTCCCCTGGCGGCGATTTCGTCAAGCAAGTTCTTTTCAGGTGAAGTTTCGAAAAAGAGCGTTTCAGATGGAATCTCTCTCGAATCCCAAACTGTGGCACTTTAAACTACTATATCGTTACTGTATTATTCTCAATGTAAAATGTAATGACATAATTGTTATTGCTCATACGTAAAATTACTTTCTTTTTACTATTCACCTTTTGTTAGATCTGAAACAAAGAACGTAATGCCGTGATAAAAGAAAGAGCTTATAAAAAGGGATTTATATCAAAGACTTAGTGAAACCACAGATAATGAAAAATGTCATTCAAATATCTTAATACGCGTATCTTTCGTTTATTCTTATTTTTGTATCGCGAAATAATGGCCTAGATGCGATATTCGAGTTTCGTAATCAACGTTAAATAATTTAGAAGTTACAGAGAAGGCAGTGCAACTTATAAAATTTCGTGCAGACGTGAAATTCTTTCGATTCTTTCAGCACTCCGATGATTGAAGTATCCATTCTCCTTGGACGTTCCAACTTCTACAATTTCTTCTCAAGTGGAGTGTTTTCTGCTTAGAGTATCGTTGATGTATGCTGGTTATAGCTTACGAACAAGTTACTCGAAATTGTATTGTATTTTCCGACAGAAAAGGATCGATGAGCTTCTCCGAAATTCTTAACTGGAATACGTATCTTAGAACCCAATTCCTCCAAATTTTTACGAACCTGCAATCTGTATGTTTCATAGGTAGATAGATTATTTTTTTGTATTCTATTGTCAGATACACAGCGTTAAATAAGAATATTTTAAGTAATGTAATTATAATTATTGTACACTACATATATATAGTACGTGACAAAATGTTTGAATTTAAAACACGTGCCACTTTGAGACTAGATATTTACAATAATTATATTATAGATATATACTATATATGATATATTATATATGTATATGTTGAGAATTTTGGATCTTAATAGCCGAAATAATTGTATAGGAACACTAAATTTACACTTAGAATTCACATCGGAATATTTATTGAATAAGCGATTTCAAAGATATTCATCGATACACACTTGTACGCGTCTCACCTTCTTCCATACCAGACTGTTAACTGAACAGTTTACATTCCTTTGTTTTCGAGACGCCGCTCTCACACACATACTTCCACACACTGATATTCACATACAAGTATCACTACTACGCAGCTAACCTACTCCAACACAAAATTATACGTATCTAAATAGTATAATATAATTGTCGTAAACATCTAATTTTTAAATGACACGCCTTTTGAATATTTTATGCATTCATTTTAACAGAACAAATGAACCCTCGAAAGGAATTGTCACTTTCCAATTTCAACCACTAGTATTTCATGCCAACAACCTGCCTTTCCCTAAAACCTCGTCCCCTCGACACACCCTAAATAATTCTTATCATATTCATTCGTAAAACATTCATTTTCCCACTCTAACTCTAAACCTCGATGTTGTCTCCGCGTATCTTCTCACCCTTGTCGCGCGTTTCATTCAGGGTGAATTCGTTCAGCGGTAGAACTGCAAAGGGGTACAACGAAAATAAATTAAAATGACGTATAGAAAATTACACAATGTACAGAGAGAAACAAGCCTTCAGCTATTTATTTTACAATGAATCGTTCAAATATCGTAGCATTCGTTATTAACATTTCTATGAAAAGTTACAAATTGACTGTTCTGATTACTCTGGGAATTCCACCGTCAAATTGCCAGGCTGTAAAAATGAAAAAACCTTTTCTCTCCGGCGTAAAAATTAGAAAGAACGTAACAAACGGCAGACGCGTCCATCATCTATCATTATATTTATGTCTACGTTGATTGTCGTCATCGAGTGTTTTACTGCACCACATCTGGTGTCCATAATGCTATTTTCCAGAGTAATAGCAGATCGTGAGAAAAATAAGCTTCTAACCATTTATTTCATAATGAATCACTCAAATCTCTAACTATTCGTCATCGTACTTCCATACGGTCTATGAAAAATTAGACATTTTTCATTTTGTTCGCCCTATGATAAAAGTTCTATTATTGTCACGCTGTAAACATTTATAATCGGTTCTCTTTCAAATAAAACTTAAAAATAACGTGGCACGTGGTAGACTACGTCCATAGCCGATCATCACATTTATATATGTCTACGTTGATCGTCGTCATCGGGGTTATTATTGAACCACACCTGGTGCCCTTACAGCTATTATCAGGAGCACTAACGGATCGCGAGCCTTTTACGACGGCCCGAACGCATTCTTCGTGATGCTCCCGTGGCCACTAAGACATCCTCCATTAAGGATAAGTAACGGTGGAAATCCTTACGTCCGATCTCAATGCACGAACACCCATAGACCGTACAACGTTCTACCAGTCGCTCTAATTCACAGAGACAAAGTAAACGCATTACTCTTGCGGTTTAACGCTGCGCAAAGTGCTGATAGCGTTCGAGGCTCGCTAGGGGATCGACTTGGTCAACCAAGATTTCATGGAAACTCTAACGTGCCCCGTTTGTGATTTAAAAAGTCAGAGACGGTGAGAGATTGATATTACAAATTCCTTATGAAATTTGTATTTTCTTCGGTTGTTTTTTTCTCTTTTTTTTTTTTCAAAGGACTGGAGAAACTTAGAGAAGAACGTATACAAATGAAAGAATATTTGATTTAAATAAATTTCGGTGGCAGTTATACGTATACTAATTCCCAACCGAGAAATTATTGTAATAATTCGTATTATATTTATGTTCATGTCTATATTTATGTAATATGATATGATATACATTTATATAAACTTTATTTATATATTAAATTGTAAGCGTGTAGAAAATATTACAAATCATAATTGAGGGCTTGAGGGGGAAGGAGTAACGAAATTTTTAATTCGAGGGAACTGTGGATAACCTTGAACTTGAACGAAGAAATCTGCTCGAAACACATTAGTCTGCGTATTCGTAAGAATTTTGTAAATTCACAGCTAATTCCTTTAATTGTACGATGAAAGCATATGATAAAACGTGTAAACGTTAGGAAACGATAAACGCGTGACAATTGTACGATAAAAGTTGAAATAAAGCTGTATGTTATAAGCTTATCTCGTGAACAAGTTCCAACAGAGGAAAACTACTACGATATTTCAACAATTTTTCGACACGTCATCTTGGTTAGACATGCAAACATAAAGAGAAATAAGCTGACAAGAAGTATGTCTTTCGCGTTTACGACAATCATTCGGGTTGTAAGCGAAGAACCCCTCGAAAATATCCCATGGAATATCCGGAATTCCAAACTCGTCCTTGTCATCGAACCGAGGGGTTGAAACTCGGTGTCTCGAATTGGCAACCACTTTCCTTCGAGTCTAATCGAACCGTATATGACCATTCGCGTGTACAGCGTTTCGCGCAAGAATTCGCAACACGTAGTTAACCGTAAACCAACGTCGGATATTTCGTTGTTTACAGGGCTCTCGAAGTGTTTGTTCGATAAGTAGAACCGACGGTTCCCGTTCTAACCGGTTCGTGAAACGAAATCTTCGTTGGATAGAATGGTTAAAATTTTTGAAGGAGCAGAAGACTCGCGAAATTGTAGAATTTGAATGATAATAAAATTTTTTTAAATAATTGCAACTTACCTTTATATCATTTTAATCTTTATCTTCGCTGGATAAAGTAGTTCGAATGGTTAAAGAGATTCGCAGATTTTATACCGTAAATGATAATAAGAAATTTGCTGGTATGAATAATACGGTGCAACAATAAGGTTCGAGTAAAAAATATTTCTTCGATTAAATACGAACGAAATAGAATTATTTAAAGCTATTTTAATGCTACTTTGTATCGTGATTACTTTCATTTCGTTTGTTTCGTCGATCAGTTTTCTTGCTATGTAGCTACTGGTTAGTTTCATCTTCTCATTGATCACTTTAAAATGAAATTTCTCTATTTGAAAAGCTTGGACGCACGATAAATGGGTCTTTGAAGGAGACGTGATATTAATAATATCTGCCAAGAATTTCACGTTTTCAACGCAACGCGATAACTTGGTTATTTACATAAAATTAATTCTTTAGAAACCCGGTTTCAGCTAGAGATTATTGAGCGTGCATCCAATATGCGCGTCGAATATTCCAAAGTTTACACGACAAACCGTAATACATAATATAATTTTCGATTATCGTATACGTCACACGGAGATCTATCTGTGCCTCAAATTTTCATCGACGAAACTAGAGAACCAAAAGAATTTTCCTCTTGACTATACGTCAATAAAAAAAGAGAAAGGAGAAGAGAGAAGAGAAAAATTGAATAAACCGAACGAAGAATACGATTCACGCAACAATGCCATGGATATTCGATCGCAAATTAACAACTGCTCTACTATGATAGGATCTCTGTCAGGTACATCTTACGTCGCGGGTTATCTCTATCGCTTCTATTTCCCAGAAAACTAGAGGACGGTTGCACAACGACCAGCAAACTGGAAAAATTAACGAGTTTCCTTTCGAACCTCGCTGTTCGCTCTCCACTGATCAAAGTCGCGTTCGGAACTTTTTGCGACATTCTACGGCTCATCGAAATCCCGAGTGTCCCTCGTGAAGGAAATTCTCATTGTGCCAGGAGAAAAAGAGAGAGAAAGAGAGAGAGAGAGAGAGAGAGAGAACACGCGTAACAGGTATTTACCGTGCTCGATGGCACAGAAGCTGCTTTGATGCAGTCTGACAGGCGACGATGAAGCCAATATCGGCGGAATAAATTGGAATCGTGAGCAGGCTCTCGATATTTCTTTCGAAATCCGCCGGAAGCCATCGATGGCGACGCTGTCGTCGATGAAATCGCGAACAACGCGGCCGCTGATAAATCAAACGTCTGCTCGGCGGCGACAATGTCGACATCGAAATGGTAAATACAACATGGAAGAGACGGGGAGAAATCTTTGCTAACGAGAAAACAAAGCTACCAGCGACGAAGACGATAGAGACGTTGTCTTCTCTTGTATCGGTTCGACGATCGTCGTCTCGTTGCTCGCTCAGCTGCGTTCCAATTTGCCCTTCGGTTTAATTAAGAAATCAACAAGATTGCACGAGGATTCGTAGGGGATAATTCGAAAGTTTCGCTCGAAGCGTATAATTGACCTTTTCCTATCTCTTTTTATTCCTTGTTAGTTTACTTCCAACCTTCTGTTGGGGACTTATTATTTGGTTCTTGTTTGTAGATGAGGTTTGCGTTAGTTGACGTGACTTTGCCGTATTTTTAGGTATTAACGGTCAGATTGATATCTCGGTCAGGCATCTAAGGCTGTATTGTCGTGACTAAGAGGAAAGCGGAAGTAGTTTATCTAATAATGAAAGTAAACGATATGTCAGAACATTCCAATGTTTGCTCATCCTTCGAAACAAAATTCAATGTTTTATTGAACGCCTTTGTAACTAAGGGGAAACGTTCGCTCTGGTGTCTTTAATGGAACATAAATACCAATGTCCAATTACGTAGAGAAAAGAGACATTATGCTACTTTGAATATTCTTTGAAATCACAAGAAAGAAACCCTAATTAAAAAATTACTAACGGGTGATAGAAAGAAGATATTAAACTTATCTTGCACGTTATTGAGCTTAATATTCTTCCGCACAGACGCTTGCCATAATAATAACAAGAATAAAAATCACCTATTCCCTCGCCTCTATAGCTATTTTCGTATGCAAATTCGGTAAACCCCGTCGAAGAGCACAGGGCAGGCAAACTTTCGTTTTATCGAAATTCATATTGCAATTTCAAGTTTTATTCCACGGCGACGTTGTGTGTTGCCCAGTTTCGACAGACATCGCGAATTTCTCTATATTTGCATCGGTCGAATAGTCCTCGTTGGATACGCATCTCGAACATCGCAAGAACGAAAGTGCATACCGGCGCGTTCTCTCCAGAAATATTTCATGTAAGCCAGGACTAGCAACATCGACCGGCGACGTGTCCTCTCGACTTTGCTGTTACGGTTGTACATCGAGGCGAATCAATCGCACAAAGAATCTTCTTCGGCGTTTTTCAACTTCCTTCCTCTGTTTTTATAGGAGACGCGGAGAAACGCGAAGTAGCTCGCCTGTCATTCTTTGTTTCTGTTACTTTGAAAGCAATCCCCTAATCGAGTTACTTCTCAATAATTCTACGCGATCCGAAAGTTAGAAACCTGTGTATCGTTTTATTGTATTGTATTTGTGTCATGATATCTAAAGGATGAAGCGGGTCTTTATTTGACCTTTTTTTTTTAGCGAGAAAAGATGTAAATTATTACGTCGAATAGAGTAAAGAAGATTATATCTGTTAGAATATCTTACTTTTAAATTAGAGCTGTCGCAAAATAGAGCTATGATGGCGAATGTCGATTACACGTGATCGAAAAGAAAAATGGAGGTAAAAGAGTGTACAAATAAATAAATTTATCAAATCCCTAAAGATTTCTAAAGGCGATGAAATCTCTAGTCGAAAATGACGAATGACGATGAAAAAGCTGAAAGTCTCCGGCGTAAATGATGTGTCGGAATTAACAGAATTTCGTCTTTCAGTTTTATTGGAAATCTTCCACTGGTATTTACGCCATCTATCATTTCAACTCTAACGAGATTTAAGTTTTATTTCTGTGGCTGTGTTCACAAAAATATGAATTTTCGTAAAAACTCGCAGTCTGGTCGATGTAATTTGATTGTTATGTAATTGTATATACCAAACAATTGGTTTACAACTACATAATTATTAGTTTACAATTACGATGTACGTTCTTTCGTTCCAGATGAAAGTGAACGAATCTAATTATCCGCGATTTTTACGAACGAGAGCAATTGTAACTTCAATCCTGGAGAATTGAAACAGGTAAATAAAATGGCTTCAAGCAGTACATTTAGATAGACCGTGGTAAGGTCTGTGCGAGCACAGAACCGGAAATACGCGATAGAAATCTTGAATTTTTGTTTTGCGTTTTACTTGCGATCAATCGTTGCGTGAGAGAAATCCATAAATCGTACAGACGATGGTGTACATTTATTTAAGAATTTAATGGAGATCCTTCCCTTAGAGTATAAGATTGTTCAACTGTGCATTAATTCTCGTTAGGATCGTCATGTATGATGTAGGAATTTAATTTCGAATTTTTGTTCGTAAATCTCAAATGAATCAAATTTTTTCGTCTATTCATAGTAATGTTCGACTACTGTGAAATATAATTATTATATCTTTTCAATACTTTTAATATTTTAATGTAGCGATAATTATTAAAATTAGAATATGTGTTCTCAAAAGGTCAAAATTTCAGAAATCTCATGAAATAATTCATGCATTTGGAACAAAGTTCGAGATTTCGGTAGCAGGTGCGGCAACGATGTTCTCAAAATCGTTTGAAATCTTCTTCGAGATGTCAGATATTTTAGTATTAAATCGAGCATCGGGAAGCTTTGAATTCACGGATTATGATCCCGTGATAGAGAGATATATCGAGTAAACTGAAGCTTCGGGCACTCGAAAGTAACCTAGTTACCTTCGACTATACTCTAATCGACGGAAGTTTATCGAGTATAAATTATTTAAATAGCCCAGCAACTTTGTTGTACGCAATTCAAGAATTTTCTAGCTCGTGTACATAGATCATTTATTAGAAAAAGCGATAATACTTGAAATTAATAAAAAAAAAAATACTATCCTTCGATCGACTTTAAGAAGTAAAAAGGTATTTTCCGATAAAAAAGAAAAATATTAAACGGCACAGTTCGATACAAATATTTTCCTACTAAAAGTTTTAATTACGTTTTATCCTCAGAAAATAGAAAGTAAATACATTTAAATAAATTTCAAGCTTTTGATAGTAAACAGATCGCATATTACTCGACACATCGAACGATCAAATACGTTCATCTAATATTTAAAATATCGTAAACGCGTTCGATTTGACTTTTTCCTTATTACAATATTTTCATCGATAGCTCGCTTTCTCGTACAAATCGTAAATTGCTCTCCAACAAGCTCGATTATAAACGTTCGATTACACACGATTACGACGCGATAGCTCTTTAGAAACTTGATTTCATCGACGTTCGATGCTCGATCTCGAAGATATCCCATCTGCTTCCTCGGAACTCGTTAAAATCTCTCGTGCACATTGTCCACTTATCATCGAAATCGATGATTGGATTTGATTCTCCTTTGCCACTCTTCCTCCTCTACGTTCTACCAATTAATTCCTTCTTCATAGTTATCGCATAAAAGGGGGGTATACGCTTGGTCTATTATATATTTAAGTTCGAGTTTCTCGGGATAGTATAAGTTGTAAATTTAAGGTATAAACTAAGAGTGTTGGGGAAGAGAGAAAGAGAGAGAGAGAGAGAGAGTGTGTAAGAGTGTATGCCTTGGTGACGTCAAAGCTAAATGAGTAAAGGAGTGGGAGAAGGATGCGAGGGTCGAGGGTCAGCATTTTTTGACCTGGAGAAGACAGAAGTTGGAAGCCCAGTGTTAGGGTAAGACGTACGAAGTTATTGTAGTCAATCTTTGTATTGGGTATTGCTTGTACGGATGAAACTAAACTTAACTTCAAATAAACCATCCTTTCTTGTCCTTGCTCTGGGCCATATTTTGATACTACACATATATTGTTAAAAACCGATGGATGGAAACGTCGATACTTCTCTTTCAAACGATAGCCCGATAATTTGTTCTCAGAGACTGTCCATTGTTAACTAAAAAGAAAATATGTTTGCCTGTTAAAACGGGTACTACACAAATTTCTGAATATTCTTTAAATTTATACGTTTGTAGAATCGTGCTGTTCGCTAACAGTCAGAATTAATGATTTACGCAAAGTTAAGGTGACATGTACGTCAGCTGTTAAGAGACATACGTGCGTTTGACCATAAGCTGTCCTATTTCACTTAAAGTGGTTTACCTTACTTTTCTCTGCTGTTTGTTGAAACCAGTGATCATATGTTGTTATTTATGGCTGTTCCTTCTATGTACATATATCGTGCTTGAAGTAAAAATTGTCTGAAATAAATATCTTCGATTCTTTCAATTATCAACGATTCGATGAAATCTTTAATCCAAATGTATATTTTAATCCTTTTGAACGCTTTAAACCCAATAATACGTGTTTTTCTTTTTTATTGATTAATTATCGTTTAATTTATTATTGGGAAAAAATGTAACATTCAACGTTCTTATTTTTAATAAAACAACTAAAGACCGTAATACTTTTAAAAGTGATCGATTAAATCGTCGTGATGTGATCATTTTTCAAAGAAGCGAGGGAACAATACACGAATTGTTTTTAGCCACGTGCTTGAACGTTACATCTTTTTGTTAATCCTATAAACTTTCTGTTGTTATCTATTTGTTTCTAGCTCCGATCAAAATATTTGCTGGGCAAATATTTGTTACCGAATGTTGGAACTCGACGCCATCGTGGCGGCTGATTCGTTCGTTAAAAATTGATAATCCCGAAACATCGCACCTCTACGAAACACTTCTCCGAACAAAAACTCATATTCTCGAGTAACCGGCGAAAAAAGGGAATCGAATAACATAAATGCGAACAAAACCATATAAAAGAAGGGATTTATCGTGGAAGCGAATGAATCCCATAACATAAGGACAACAATGTACGTACATGAATATGCAAGTGAAATATTCATGAAGGTTTGGCGATGCGAAAATCCCACATAAAAATGGATTTATTAACCATTACATAGACGATATTTCAATATTTGTTTAACGATCGACGAGACTCGAGATTTACGAACGTTTCTTTCCCGTTGTCTTCTTTCGTTCAGCGATTTTATCGTTTCGAAAACGGAGGACAATAATTTTGACGTTATCACAGCGTGTACTAAGTTGAAACACTGGCAAATATCATTCGTGAATTCTGCTTTCGGATTCCTGCGCAGCGTAGGTATGTGGTATACCATTCGTCGTCATTTCAGTTAATTAAAGTGACCTTAAGCAAACAGGATTAGTATGGTTAATTGGAAAGCTTAGTAGAACTTAGGGACAGACAGATTAGACTATCAATGCGTAGTTTGTAACAGAAGCATACAGCTCTCTGGCGAATCCTTCCTTGGAATTAATTGCTACGCATTAAAATTAATAAAGTTTCTCCCATTCAAATGAAAGTTTTCAAAATGAAAGATTGCAACATGCGCGACAGTTAATATCGGCTGACTTGTTTAATATGAAATCTTAAAATGTTTCTTTTAACTCACTGAAATTAGAAATTGTTTCATCAACAAAAATTTCACGTCAATTTTCTCGCGACACGACAGAAAATGAAGGTAAAGCGAAGCTTCAAAACCTTCGCGCAACTTTGATTTCACTTTGCAATACCTTCGTTATATTATTCTTCCATCGTTTTTGCACATACTTTACAATCTACCAACGTCTGTATCTTTTTAACGTTTTATAAAGAAAATCTTTCATCAAGAGCGCAAAATATAAAAACAGAAAATCTGTGGACGCTCGTATACTGTGTATGAAAGCGTATGAAAGATACGTGCGGAAGTACAAGCTGTTTTACCTTCACTGAGAACAAGAAGCTTATGTTACACATTTTTTCTCTCCTAATTATCTAATTGTATTATTGTAACTAACTTCATTTAAGTCTATCTCCTAATTACTAATCCAAGTCGAAGATTGCCTTTCGCAATAAAAGGTCTTAAATTTAACAACATATACGTTAGCAACAAAATCCTCACGGTCATCTGTTCGTAATAAAAGCTTGCGCCGAAACGAACTTTCAAAATTACAAGCATCATTTTCTATCACTCACAACTCCTCCAACATTCCCCGAAAAAACCGTTTATCCATTCGAGTGGTAAGTACTACGCGTTAAGAAACCTCGGAAACATGTCAATCGCGTCAACTACCTTGCAGATCTATTGAAAAGGGTCTACTTACCCGGAGGTGGCTTGTATGTCGACTTCCGGCCAGGAGGGTCTCCTCCGGCAGAACTTCAAAGGCGGTCGATCGCCGGAACCGGTGCTCCTTCGAAAAGAGCCAGCCCTGCGGGGCGATGTGCTGCCCGATGCGCTTCCGGCGGCGGGGTGCACTGTCAGGCCGGGGGCGGAAGTGCACTCGAGGGTTCGTCTGCGCGCCGACAACGACCGCCCATGAGAACTCGTCGCCGCTCCCGGTGGAGGCACCACCTGAGTCAGTGAACAGAGATCGAGGTGTAATTACTCGCCGACTCGGCTGCCTTTAATGTAGAAATTACGAGCAGACTGCGTTTATCCGTCTCCAAGGACAAGATAGTCGACGTCATGGTCGTTCTATGTGTCTTTATCTAGTTTCTGGATATTAATAGAAAATGATATTGAGAAAAACAAAGTCCAAGCGTGTTCCGTTTAAAAACGGAAGCATCAGACTTGGCACTAACAGATTCAACGTTTGCAGTGACGATAGTTCTGCAAACGTTAAATAGGCAGACTATGTATCTGTAGTCCGAGCTTTAGATGGCTAACAAATTACGAGAAAATGTATTTATAGCCTGCAAAAGATTCTTTATCGCTAGGTGTAGCGGTACTGGGTCGGAAATTCGTTGAAAGCGAGATTAGAATGTGTTCGGATGTTCATCAAGACATTTCGAACGAGGCGGAATGAGTGAACAGAGAATTGCGCGACAATCGTGTGCCTGGTTGTTTCTCGAGTCTTTTTATGAAGCTTGTGTGGACGATGTGGTTTATGGAGTTGGGAAAGATGCGGTTTGCGTGCGGCAAGGATAATCGAGTGAAATTAGGTGGTTTAAACATTATAGTTGGATACTGTGGAAAGGTTAATGTAGTTTATATATGGGACGGATGGCTATATTATTGAAGGTAAAATTTTGATGTAACGAGTATTTAAAATTGGATGTTGGAATATTGTACAAGGTACTCTGGACGAGTAAAGTGAACCGTTAGTTAGATTACAGATAGCAGATATTGTCACGACACGAAATTAACTTCCTCTAAGTAGTTTGTGCCATGTCTTTCCTTTTCCAAATCTTTAGAGCGTATTAAATATTGCAATTATCTTAATGAGATTCAACAAGATTTATTAATTAATTTAGGTACGAAAGGTAAATGGAGAAACGATGTATCGTGATCAAATATTTTTTCTTTTATGACGTTGGTAAAGATATCAGGGTGAAAAGAGCGTAAAAAGGTTATAGAGATCGAGTAGATAGAGAGAAAACGATGAGCGTTAAAGTAGGCGGTGAATGACATCGGTATATATAAATAAGAATGATGCCACCGTAATAAATTTCGATGCAGTGTGCTAGAAAATACTTTGTTTGATCCTCTGGAAATATAAGTGAAATGGAATTATACTTTGATAGTTTGACATAACTATCGTCAATTATACCTTACGCGAAGAGACCATGTGTCCCTAACATCACGATTATTTCTTCACATACGAATACGCATTTGGTTCGTACCTCGCAAGCAAGTTTATTTGAATAATGCATAAAAAAAGGTAAAAGTTTGCCCGTAAACCTCTCTTCGTTCGATTACACTCTACCATATTTCCACCTGACTCGGTCATTCGGAAGCACAGCGCTTATTAAAAGTTTTGACGTCCTCGTTTTTCCAACGAGGCCGTATTAGATGACAAGGGTACAAGTACAAAGTCAACTGCCCGACACGTTTATGATTCTCGCTCGATCAGACCGGTGAACATGTAATCTACTCGATTGCCTCTGAAGGATACAAGATGACAAAGAATGCTCTGAAATTAAAGATTCCTTGAACTCGAATAATTGCGAGAAAAGCGAATAAAGTCGCTAAGAAATGTTGTCAGAATTATTAATTCTAATTATGGAATAACATTTTGTCATGTGATTCCATCGTTCTATAAAACTATGCTACCAAGGGTCGATTAATAATTAATCATTATCGAATGGTCAGCTGACACAAAAGTCAGGTACAATATTATGACATATATCGAAAGTTTATTATGTATCATATGATCATATCAACTTTGTGGATATAACGATGCAACCAAGAATATTCTCTTATGAGAATTTTGAATTTTCATATCCACATGCTTGTGTCTGTACGTACATAGCGCAATAAAGCGAAGAATTTCGTTTCAAAAAAATTTCAATCAAGAAATTTCTCATAAGAATTTCAACTTATAAGAATTCTAAAAATCTACGTGAGTTTTAGTTTCCTTAGACATAATCTATGACAGAAAATAATTCGCACGAATATAATTTTTCCATATTCTTTCATTGAAACCTTTGATACCTTTGAAACGAGCCTTAACTTTTCAAAATATGTCAATACAAGATTTTTTACCGAAGCAGTGGTTACAAAAAGTATTGGCACACCGTTGTATTTATTATATCATTTAAACATACTAATTAATCAGATCTTATAGCGAGTGTACTACCTGAAAACAAAACGCTTAATTGGAAAATAATTTTTCTAGGCATCGTATTCGCAAGGTCTCCAATTTCTTGCAATATAAAATTTTCAAATGAATTTCTCACCTTAGGGTAACCATGAGGAGTGGATTGCTGCGCGGTGGAGTTGGTGTTCGTCGTGCCCGTGACGCTTCCGGTGGAGCCGCTTCTTCCTGACGCGCTGGTCGCGGAGTCCTCGCGGCTGAACGAGAACCTCTTCGGGCTGAGGGTCAAATTCGCGACGCTGTCGCTCACGTACTGTTGCAACGAGTTAAAGAAGCTCATTGTTGATACGCGTGGAAAAAAATCAGCTTGGCTCTAGAATCTAAACGAAACACTGGCGCGTGAGAATCAAGGCAATTGTCATCGTTTTCCTTCTGGCACGTCCGTGTTCCCGATCAACGGCTTCAGGGCGTTCAGGACGTTTAGTTCGCGGAAACTTTGCACGCATCGATCTCCAAGCGACACACGCTGGATTGGCTCGGTGATATGGGGAGGAAAGCACCTCGACCTCGGCAACTTTCACGGTTCTTTGCGTCACGATATCGATTCTGCCCCACAGCCATTTGCAATATTGTTGCTTTCTTCTTTGCGATTGCTGCGGTTCCTCGAGCGCCGAACTTAAGTCATCGTCCAACGACCGATCCTTTAACGCGTTCCTATCGATGAGCTACGTGTCCTATTTCCGTAGTGGAGCCATCGCATCTGAAAGAAAAATACGAAGATTAAAGAAATTTCACGAATGTTTGTATGGGTAATCTTCTTATCGCACGAAAATCCGTGCGTGTTATGCGAGCGTAGAATTTTATTAATCGAAGAATATCAAAAACTAATACGTATACCGTATAAAATTTGACGTTTCAAAAAATAGAAACGAGGTCTCACGTTTTTGAAAACGTCAAAATTATACCAGCATGCCATTTTAATTCAGAATATCGGTACAAATAAAATGAATATATAATAAATAAAATAGGAATGCAATGATGTGCATGTAACGGTAATACTAAAGATTGGCAAGAATTTTGAAATTTCAATCATTTTCATGCACATTGTTTTACAAAAGCGCTTCGATTTTCTCTCGCTGAATGAGGGAATAATTTCCATTGGTTGATATTTTTTCAATAACTTGCCGAGACCACGTTATACGAAAATGTCGATGTTCATAAAGTAGAATAGGAACGTTATATTCGGACTACTTGTGTCTCAGATTTTTTTATGTAAATTTAAAGTTGCATTGCTATCGTTCGATCTAGCGTAATAAATCAAGAATAATGTAAATATATGTATAACATTTACATATAATACTACATTAAATACTAGATGTTAGAGCTGTTTTAATTATTACATCAACCGAAACGTAGGTATATCGATTAGAAGTAATCTTCGATCTAAGTAATCTAAGATTAAAGTTATAATTCAAATGAAACATTATTACAAAGACTGCAGTGGATGAAAATCTATGGCAAGTGGGTGACTCGATGTAATAAAGTAAGAGATTAACTGTTCTACATACGCGCATGTTAAAACCGCAATGTAACTTCCGCTTAATTCTGAAAGCAAGGAGATAGTTAACGACGTGGTTTCTATATATTGTAAAGTAAGTTATTATCTCGTAACTTAACAGCAAAACTTAACAGCAATAGTTGTTGCCTTAGTTCACTGGTTCATTCTTTCTTACTTATTTACTTCAAATTTTTAAAAGCAACTGTTTAAACAGATATCGATTATATCTGCTTACGTGAGACATGGTTTTTCTCGCGATCGTATACCGATGATCGTCAAATTTCGCCATTTCCGAAAACTCGCAATTCGTTCAATCGACTCAAAATGTGTAGTTTTGTTATTGACATCTACGGAGATTGCGAAACGAGTGTTTGTAATCTGAAGAAGGCTTTTCGAAGCGATATATCACGTCCTCGTCTTATGTCACGTAACGCGTTGACGAATTGGCGACACTTCGAAATGTTCGAAATATTATTAGAAAGTTGCTGGATAATAGGGACGGTGAATGTGCTTTTAGAGGTTTGGGCAAACGAAATGGCAACCCGTTACATTTCCGTTGCGGTTTCGTCGGTATACGTGAACGCAATGACGGTGAATCTGGTAAACATCGATCGTTAGTTATGGCTATCGGACGATGACTCGATCGAATGGTGGTCGTAAACATTTTATGAGAGAAAATGAATCGTTCGATGAACATTGAATATTGAGAATTCGAATTGCTGCTTAGAATTATTTCAATGTTACTTTTGATAATCGGCACAGAATTTGCTATTATTTTAATGATGTTCGAAAGCTAATGAATATCGAGGAAACGTCGGGATATAAAAACAATTAAACAGGAAAGCTTAAACGAAAGTTTGGATTAATAATAATTTGAATTATTCTTTTTTAACGCGTTTCCTTCTTATAATGGAAAATAAATGATAAATTTAAAGAGCGAAGGAGCTTGCAACTTTTTTTTAGAAAATACCGACTATCCATTTTTCAAAGTTTTCGTGTCTATTTAATTTGTCAAACCTTGACACGAACGAACTGTGAGTTTCAAAACGTTACACGGTTACGCGGGAAACAGAATTTCATTAATTGGATTGGTCAATAAATCGATTTTCTATGTCACTATTGACGCGAAATGAAAAATGACAAATTTTGACATGGAGCTAGATCATAATTTGTTCCGATAGAACAAGACGAAAAGAGAAACGTAGGAAATTTTTTATTATAGTTGCCCAGCATTGGGCAACTATATGATTATAGAATATTTGCTATACGTATACGCGTATACGTGGATCAATACATTCTTGCAATTATTGTAAAACTGCAGTTCTCCGTCACGGGGCTAATTAAATGAATTTCACTTGGAACGAATTGAAATTTATCGGAATTCAAACAATGAACATTTGAATGCCTGCTTTTTCATTTGCGAGGATGCGTTATGTTTCTTGTGAAAAGTGGCGAAATATAGAGTCTATAACACTGAGGAGTGCTACAGGTTCCACGCTATGATCTTACATTCATTCGTATAATTTCATTAAATTTCAATATTCTTATTACAAGTCTCTCGATAATATCGCAGCAAAGCTTAGGATAAAGCGTCGAATATCGAATTGTAAGTATTAAAGAGGATATGTTGGAATATTATTTTAGATATAGATATTAACAATAGAAATAGAAAACTTAGGAAGCAATCTGGAAAAATATTACGAATTTCTATGATCAAATGCAAAATAATACGCTTTTAAAATGTCACAAATACAATTACTCCCGTAACAAATACCAGATCAAAGGAACTTTAAGTGAAAATCTCTGTGATGAAAATCAAGTTTCAAGCGTTTGCAACTTTCGGAAGAAGATAACGTTATTTATCAAAACGTAGCTAATAAATCTCTTTCTCTCTCTCTCTCTCTCTCTCTCTCTCTTTGCTCACATCGTCCCACCGATGTGACGTTAAAACCTATATAGAAAAAGGATATTGCAACTTCCATTACTTCATTGATTAATCGTTTAATTTAATTTCCTCACCGCTCCTTATTTTTCAGCTTATTAAAAACAGAAATGGAATTAATTAACGTTTTTCTAATTTTCAGATGAAACATTTCCTAACATTTAACATATCATTCTATACATCTATCGAGTTAGTAGCTTACTTTTTGACTTTAAAACAAGGCTGAAATGAAACTGATTAAAGTTTCATCGATGTTTACAAAATCTTATCCGATCTATTTGTTACATAACATTCTATACATTCGTTAGAACGTTATTTGTACAAATTAACAACTTTTGATTATAGCTTCTTCAAACGAATCTTCATTATTCTCGTTGGTGGTTTCGCGCATGTTACGCGCGAAATTCGCTGAACAATTTCGCAAATACATCGAGAGATGAAATCCACGAGCGTTCCACGAGTGCTTCTTGTGGCGTGTCGCAATCCTGTCGACGCTCCACGACCGCGATTAATTAACCCCTTAATCGATACTGCTTCGAGATCGTCTACGATGTCGCCGCACCCCATGGATATTAGTTTCTTGGGATTTTCCGAGGCTAACAAAGGAGCCTCTCTTGAAAACAACTTGCGTTAAAATTAAGTCGTCATTGGAAACTCCTTGGATATCGTTGCAATCGGGTATCGATGATTAATTATAGCCTTTCTCGAGCAAACGAGCATTTTTTAAATGACTGGACGAGAGAAATGTATGGATCCCTTTTCGGACTTGGACATTTGTAAATTTGAAAGAGAACGTTGCGTGGTAGATGCGGCCCTAGTGTCAAAACTTTTAGCAGCGGAAACATAATATTTATAACATCTATAATATAAAATTTATAAAAAGTCTACAAGATTCATTAATATAAAATGTTAAATTCCAGCAAGGAATAAAATTATGTTGAGAAAATCTTTGTAATTATGTAAGTAAATGAGTCAATATTTTGCGAAAAGGCACGAAGCTGCTGAAGATTGCAAAACTTTATGGAAATTTCAGTAATTTCAAATGTTGTAGAATTTCTAGTAGTCTTAACAAACACATTCAAAACCGTGCAGGCCTTTGAACTTTAAGGATTCGTGGAACTTTAATAACTGCAAAGATCAAAATTTCGAGAAGTTCAGGGACTATAAAGTATTTAAGGACCCCAAGAAGTTGTAGAATCTTGATGAACTCTAAAATTTATGAAATTTCTATGTCACATTAGGTTTCCTCGGTCTAAATTCATACTTGTCATGTGGAAGGGAACTAAGATTTTTAAAACCAAATCCTGTAGACCTTAAATCCTCGCATCGATATTATCAAGTTTAAGTATTAGGTGCAAAATCTGTGATACATATATCGCAAACACTAATTTCTTTCTAGATTTTCTAGTACCTAATTGTTATTATTCTTGGTAGTTCACTGCTCCTGAAATTCCAATATTCGAGATACCATGCACTCACTATGAGACTAATTTAAAACGCGTTTGCAATCTCGAAATCGTGACATCCAATTTGAACTGTTGTAATCTCGTGGTATTTTCGCCGAATCACTGTAAGATTGTGACATCTTGGTACTTTAATAACTAAAGTAATAAAACTGATTAAGCGAACTTTTGTTGATTAACTGCGCTGATCTAGATATACGGTGTCGTGAACGATTATAATCTCAACGGAATTTTGTAAATTTTTCATAATATTGGAACAAAGGTTGACAAAATCGTTTATACAATTTCCTATTATAATATAAGACAAAACTGAAGATACAATAAGGAAATATTTTCTTCTTTTGAGATCAGGAGGAAATTAAATCTTCTTTCAAATTTAACGTCAAGTTTGTTAATGTTTGATAAAGCTAAAAGCCAACTATTACCTGAACTGTTTGTCTCACGACGGATTCAAAGAAACGGGTCTTGTACTGTAAACACGTGTCACGATATTCATCGATGTAACTCATAAACCATAACGTTCAATTTGTGTTTAAAAACTATTGCGTTTCGATGCACGATATTTCGCACTTTCTATACTTTTTTCGTAAAAGATATATCTACGCAATAGTTATCGATTGTTACAAATCTATCGTACTACAACCCCTTCTCTCCCTTTTACAACGAAAAATGTTACTCGTTCGACGCGTGCATCAGTAGTCAGCAATTCGTGTCGGAGAAACGAACGTCCGGTCGATGTGGAACTGAGTTTAACGAGTTTCGCTGCAATCTACAAAATAGGGTAACAGAAGGAAAAAAGCATTCTACTTTGTCCTTCATTAGCCGGAAGAAAAAAGCGCGTTCCCACAGGGATCAGGGTAACTTTGAACGAATCTGTCGACAGCGAGCGAAACAAACGACGAAATGTAATTTGTTTATCATTGAATGGGATACAGACTTTAACTGAACCAACTTCATTAAAACTTTCTCCGATGATTCTCATATCCAGTTAAGTCGCGTTAATAAACACCAACGAGAGATTTAGATCTCTGGAATGGAAACCAGAGACATTATCGTGTTCCATCCTTGACAAGTTAACAATTTGTTAATATCTAGAAGGAAAGTTTGTTACTTTATTATGGTGCATATACGTATCAATAATTACTGGAGCATAAAACGGGTCGATATTTCACAACGATTGTTAAAGATACATCTGGAATGTAGAGTTATCCGACAATGTTTCGTTGTAGGTAATTACACCTAAAGTTAGTTTTCTAGGTTATTTGTTATACCTTTTATACGCTTTAAAATAATCGATACACGTAATTGTGATTTTATAGGAAAAGAAAGACAAAGCGTAGAATACGATATTTTATAACAATTCGCGTTAAATTCTATTTACTTGGAAGAGAAGTATAAGAAATCGTTAAATTAAATTTATTCGAACGGAGCAGAGTTAATATCATATATCGATGTAAAGATTGCGGATTTAGATTTGTTTCGTTGGAACGAAAGTACGCGAAGAGATAAAGTTTGGTGGAAGAACACATCGCTGTCTGCTTCTTATCGATCTTTTTTTACTAGCGATCAACATCATATTTTTCGAGTTTACGTTCAATTTTTAGACAATTCGTGTTACTCGAGCTGTCCGATTTTCGGATGAATTCGTTCCAGGTCTTCCGATGGTATTAAATAAAAGTCGAGTGACGTTCTATGAAATTGTACGTCGTTCGAACGACGTGTTCACTATCGAACGCTTAAACGCTTAAATAAAATATTCATGCACACATACGTTCACAGTATCCATACACACGTAATACACACACATTTAAAACTGTTAATGCGTTTACTTTAAAACGAACATCGATCAAATAA
This sequence comes from Bombus pyrosoma, assembly GCF_014825855.1. NCBI lineage: Eukaryota > Metazoa > Arthropoda > Insecta > Hymenoptera > Apidae > Bombus > Bombus pyrosoma. The sequence continues at coordinate 18,797,156 of NC_057776.1, read as the reverse complement.
ATAGAAGATAAAAAGTAGGAATATTTTGTTAATTCGATAAATAGAACGCCGCAGTTCAAAGAGAGTAATTTTATAATTAACGATAAAAATAACAATATTTCCAGTTGTTTTCCTACTCGGTGACCATTTGCTTTGTCAAGGCAATATGAATATTAATTATTGATAAATTACATTTATATATACATATATGTATCTACATAAGTTGGGAGAAAAAGAAAAAAGAAGGAGGAAAAGGAGAAAAGTATGGTACGATTTCAGAGCATCGTCATGTCGAGCAGAGATAATAAGATTGCGAAGATAATTGCTTTCGAGAGAGTTTCACAGAGCCATCAATGAAAATGGCGTTTTCACCGACAAGGCGCCCATCCCTTCCGGTTCCCATCGTTTATTCCTCTTCGCGATATCCTAAAACAATAATTGCCCCGGGAGCTCGTTTCCTGCCAAGTGTATCCTGCCGTGAGTTTTACAAATTTATCACACAACAGGGAACACTAAACAACAAGAAGAGAAAAAGGGACAGGAAAACGATCTCTGGGGTAGATTAAAAGCTCTTTCCTCCGATACAATTCCGTTTGTATATCTCCAGTTTTTCTCGATCGTAATTCCGGTTAAAAACCTAACGTATTAGGTGACTGCTATTGGTTTTGGTGTATTTTCAAAAAATAAATATTCAGAAAATGCGGTGAAATTAAACGAATATTTGGAGTAACAAATTTAAAAAATGGATTTAAGTACGTGCAGATAATTATTCATTAAATTTGTAGCATCGCTGGGTACTTTAATGTTTGTATATGATATTTGTTGGAAAATGAATATTCGATCGACACTGTATAACGTTCGTTCGTAACGTATCTTTTTTCTCTAAGCAACGAATCAAGTTCGAAACCAGTATATCCCACTAGTCTACTAATTACATTAAGCTGAAATGCACGAAACAGTGAAAATGATACTTTCAATTCGGATAAACGTGACGAAGAGATTGGGTAGTGGAGTTAATACCGATGTAATCCTATTTTGTCTAATTCCGCTACAAATCATTTGTCCAAATACCGTGTCGAAATTATCGGCCGCTGTTTGATAAATCGTGCGATGTAATGAACGAGTCGTTTGTTTTCTGGACAGGGACATAATTAGCGTTTCAATACGATACAAATTCATCAGCTCGAAGTCGATGGTAACAGAAGTAATTCACTCGAGGTTCCTGGAGCACCCCCTGTCATACGCGTAGGATGGCCAACGTGGAGTTTTAGTCGTTAGGAGTTCGACACTACTCTGCTGCTACCGTTATTAGCGGTAGCGGAGTGTCCATGAGGATTTCTCCACGTGCAAAAAAAAAAAAAAAAAAGAAAAAGAAAGCTCGAAGTCGATGAGCATGCATTAAATAAGAACAATAAGGAAGCCAAAAAAGGAATTCGCCTGTGACTTACCCAATTTATACTTGCTTGATTCTGCTAATAATTTTCGTTATTACTTAGATATTTATATTCTCGACATTCTAATTCTATTAACAAAATATTTTAATCAAATAAGCTAACGACGAAATATTTTTAAAAAATCGGTGAAGATAACTAACGTTAATCTACCGTAGCCGTCTTATCCTAAGTCTCTCTTCAAAGAGAACGCTACGAGAATGCTACTCAATCACAATTAATAACTCGAAATCACATAATGAAAACGTTGTTTCTAAAGATTCTGGTTTCGCATTGGAGAAGACGAGGAAAGATCGTAAGAAACAGCACTCGCTTCAAAATATATGACAAAAGCTTTGTTTTTCTATTATTAACAAATGTTATTTTTCTGTTACGAGATAAATGTCTTCCTAAGCTTCCACCTACAGTACGCACGATAATATGTCCAGATAAATAAATGAAAACGAGCACTCGCAGGTGTCACGCTTCCTTTCGTTTCTTTCGCGTAGAATTTTTCAGAAAATTGTTCCAGATATGCAACTGGAGACTGAAAGAAGACTACGTAGCAGTAAGAGTAATATTAACGAAACAATTCAAAGCGTTGTTTTCGCAGTACGACAACCGGAAATTTCATGGACTGGAAAAGAAGCCGAACAACCAGCGACAGTAAAAAGCTTCTTTTCAGGGTCTTGAGCGAGTCAATTTTATTACACGCAATCCAAGTTTTCTCACTTTCTCGTCTTTGACCGGGCTCGATGCTTCGAACAATTTTAACTTCTTCCTTCTCGCATTCTCCTGCTTCTCTAGAGGCTCCATCGATCATTTGCTGTCCGACACGCTAAATAAATCGTATCGCAAATCGTAATACTCGCGAAGGTGTTTTATTTACTGCTGTAGTTGTACACTTTGTGTCTGCGAATTGGCCATTAGAGATTCACGATGTTAAGGCCGTGACGATACTCGAATTCTAATATTTAAACTTGGCACTTATTTTGGCAAGCAAATATTTTAAAAGGACGTTTAACATAAAACTAAAACGAGAAATCACGCAATGTCGTCTAATAATAGATTAATAAATCATTCAATAAGAATCTTTTCATATTTTGCTTAAATTTGAGATATTTTTAATGTTAGAGAAATACATTGTGTAAATGATCGATTGCTCAAAATTTGAACAAACGTTTGATTTAATCTTATTCATAATTATTTTAATGCAACATGTAATTTTTTATCCTCCTAAGGAAGAAGAGTAACACGATCCTTGAACTTTAGCTTCGTATTACGAAGTATTCTCTTTGTGTTACGAATATGCTGATTTTCAGCGGGTGTAGTTGAAAATTTAAGATATGTAGAACATGGAAACATCGAATATACGGTTAAGTAAGCTTTTTACTACGAATTTTTATAGTAACGAAAGAATACGTTATGATGGAGATTATGTATAAAATTATTTTAAAAAGGAAATTGAATCGACCAGGATGTCACGATTTATCGAATAAATTTCAGAGCTTCGATTCGCAGAAAATTTCCTATGATTATATGTAACGTTAAATGCATAGTCATTGAAAATAACACATGACGTCATAAAATATACGCAACTCGTACACGTCAATTAATCTCGATATTTATAATAGCGGCCGTACGGGCTTTACGTAATTTTCTACTAAAACCGATCCGAGCCGACAAGCGAAATGCATTAAATAACATTCATTAAGGCCGGTCTTCACGCGCCTGTCGAAAACGCACAGTTACGAATAATTGATTTGCATCGTTTGATTCGTTTAGGAAAAAAAAGGAAAACGTCGGTTACATTCGAACACGTTATTGATTCGATCTTATTATCGATATCGAATAGATCCAAGATATCTGCTACGAAAAGTGCCTATGTAGAGGCATTATAACGATTATATCACAACGTGATGTTGAATTATTTTCTGCAGAAATTCCACGTGTCGTATCGATCATTTTCTTATAATCGAAAAAATACCTTTGATGCGAAACAAGCTTTTCAAAGTGTATTTATTTATTTAATTACGTTCGGAATTTTGCCGTCCATTTATGGCAGAGATAGGCCCATTCCCTTCTTTAGAAAATTCCGAATTAAATGTCCTGCCAAAGTTGTGAACCTAATGATTCCGAGGTCAGGTAAAAAACCCCGGGGAAGGACCAGCCGGAAGGGTACGATGGACAGACGAAACCGAACGGCTGGTAGGGAGAATCAGCAACGTAGGAGGACAGTTCATCATCAGACATCGTATCGTACGGGTGAAATACTTCACTCCCGACAAGATCTTACCATCGACGTGTTCATCACATCACACGTTACGTTCATACAGCAAGTTGAATACAGTGCTGGATTACTCTGACACTAGATCTCTTAAACCTCCTTCACCTTGAGCGTTAATACATTCGAGGTACGCGATATCGACCGATCGGTTTGACCTGACCGGTTGCTCTTGAGTCGATAATTCGCAATAAATTATTTACGCGATAGATCCTTCGAAACAAAAAAATATAATGTAAGGGAAAAATATACATACGTATGTGTACAGAAAAGAAGAAAAAAGCTAAAGAAGAGAAAGATAGATACAGAAGTTTAAAATCTGTCCACATTATAACAAGAACAAATTAAGGTAGATCACGTGTACGATCAGAAACGAATTAAACGTTTACGCCGTTTCTACGACGAATATACCAAGCGAAACCGATATTTGAATACATTTGAATGTATCGAATATCCAAGCGACAGCGGAGAAGGTACCAAGCAATTTTCTCTGTTTCGCGTTCGCTGCTTCCAATTAATCTCTTTTCCAAACGATTTCGAACTGGGAATTGCCACGAAAAACCTACAAATTCGTACATTTCAAGTTTCAACGTGGAAATACGGCGCATATAATTAACCGGCAGCACTAGCGACTGTTCCAAATTATCTCATCGGAGCTGTGTTACACGTTCTCTGAATCGTCAATTATTAGATTGTAAAAGTTCCCACGCATAATTCGCAATTAATTTGTCAAGTCGGTCGCAGGCTTAATTAACACGTGCTCGTGGGCACGGTGAATTTTGCACCATTGGTACGAGAGTAAAACGACTTTCGAATCGAGACAAACCGTCTTCCGTCACAATCACTCTCGAATCTTGGCAAATTAACATTTGCTTTCCAGACCTCCCTATGGTAACTTTCGATCTTCGAAGCTTGCGACGTTGCGTTAAGATTTCAAGATTAATGAGATCGGCCAAATATTAATACAGCTTTAAGGGATTATTGCGTAAAACGAGGTATATTGAGTGTAAAATCTGTTGTATTTAATGCTACGTTGAATATGTTAATGAAGATAACATGCATAAATCTACATGCATAAACATAACATAAACATCGCATAAATACAACATAAATCTAGCAAATATAAAGCGTAAATTCGTAAATTCGTAAATAAGGAACATAACATAAGACGGAAAAGTACATAGCTAAAAAGTAAAGAGTGGATAATATGCGAACGGTGGAAGTGCAAATGAAAGAAAAGAAATCGTCCGAAAATTTGGAGATTCGAAAGGTTAAAGATCAAGTAAGTTGAACATTTGAGTATCGCAAGATCTACGCGTACGATTTTACGAGTATTATACATTATTAGAGTTAAATCGAATAAATATTCGTTGCTTCTACAAATGAATTCCAAAATTTGAAATAAACAATAATAATTATCAGCTTTATTCGAACGAGGAATCACGTCAGAAATTGCGAAAATATTCAAAATTATTCAGATTGAACATTTATGGAAATAATATCGGATTCCAGTCACGGTATATCGGATCTGAACCAATAAAAAACGGAGGATCGAGATTCTGATTTATAATCTTTTCGTAGGTAAAGTAAGAAAAATATCTCGATTTTTCTAAAAAAAAAAAAAAAAAAAAAAAAAAAAAAAAAAAAAAAAAAAAAAAAAAAAAAAAAAAAAAAAAAAAAAAAAAAAAAAAAAAAAAATAGTCCAGAAATTCTTTGACTGTATATATACAGGATATTAGCGGTGTTACCGAATTATCAAATTATTCTAGCAGAATATGAAAACAGCGTCGTCGAATTAATTATACGTTTATACTACTGCCAATTTTGTGGGGCTAATTAGAAGCTATCTCACTGTTGATGCGAATAATTAATCAATGACAACGTACCAGTTATGACAGTTGTTTAGTGCTAATCATTATTTAGGTCAAACTATGACTCCGTTTGTACGTATAATATGATGATCAAATTCGTTAAAGCGAGACCTCGTTTCTTCCTTTAGCTTCTTTCGTTGTTCTCGTTACTGGAGTAAAACCAGTACTTTAACGAGTATTTGTATCAACTAACTCTTTATCGCTTTGATAATTATTCGTTCAAAGACGAAAATAATATTGCCCCTAATACTAAATGGATTAGAATACTAAATAAGGTCATTTTTCAACTCAGTAACGAGCAACGCTAACGGAAGAATTTCTTCTTCGTAATAAATCACCTACCATTTCTTAAGTCAACTTCTTCAAACTTAAAATAGCTCTGTCTACTTTCCATATACATATATCGCTGCATTGAAATCGCCATACAATTACCAGATATAAATCATTTACGACGCAATTTGTAATATTTATCAAGCGAAATTACCCACCAATTATTGACGTGGTCTGATATTCTTTTTGTCATATCTAAAATCGAAATTACACGTTCAACGTTATTCCAACTTTACTGCAGTAAATTTATCTTCCGTTCAAATGCCACTCGTTCGATGCATTAAACATTCTACAGTTTCGTGTAAAATACACCGCTGCTAACGGTCGTGTAGTATTTACCGTGAAATAAAAATTCAGAATAGGCTACACCCCACGATAATTGTGCTCACTCGGTGAAAATTCAACTTTCAACCGGTAATTGTCCCAGTAATTTCGCTGGCGGAATCGATATTTTTTGCCCAGCAAACTTTTAACTACGGACGCCGCTTAAACCGGTCGTTGTTCCCGCACTTTATAACCTGCTCTCTCTTCCACCTCCCCTCTCCGGCATTCTCCCCTCGTCCGTGGCACAAGGAAGTCGATTCCATTAGAAACTCGCATCTCCGACAGAAATACTTCTAGAAATATTTTATCCGTATCTTTACGAGATGCCGAATAATCTTTACGCGCCGCTACACAACGCCAAACATTCTGGCAAATTTACGTTTTGAATCGTGTCCAAGATCGTGATCGAGCTAAGAAGCGACAACGCGTAATAGAAAATAATTATCTCCCTTGGTGTCGGTTTTTTTTTTACAGTGGAAGAAGGGTAGTCGGATAATGAAACAATGGAGGAATTTGCAAGATCGACGAGGGTTAAGCAACAGTTGTATATAGGGTTTACGAGGGTCGTTTAAAATGTGCTGATAAAATTGTAGCAGTTATCCGAGTTATCTGAGCACCGTAGGTGTGGAAGCATTGAAATTTACTGTTAAACGGGTTGGGTTGAATAAATTTCGTCATATCGACTGGATATTGTCGTATAATATCGTTGAAGGGAGTATTATGCTGATCTTACGTTAACGCGATATTTTATTTGTAATCATTTTCGGGAAGTTTAAATTATCGAGTTCTTTATATCATCGCGGCTCCGATAGAGAATCCTACGGATTTACTTAGTACCGTTTTTCTTTCAAGTGGATCCTATAACATCGTGAAATTTATAAAATCTGAGCCGTCGAACTTTTGTTTTGCGTTATCCTCGTTTCCTCTGTAGCGTGTAGCAAGCTTCTATAAAATATTTATTACTCCAACAGCTCGATAAAACAATTCGTAAGCTATTATATTTACGTTTCCCAACGATATCACGTTTATTCAAATTTCACGCTGCTTATTATTTCGCTGCTTGATCCTTAATAAATGAGTAAGATTAAACAACAGCGAGAAAACTGCGCGAAATGTATCCTAAAACAATTTTTTAATTCCATTGCGTCGTACTCTACCGCATAACGATACTTCGCTGCGTATTTTTCCAAGGATTAACAAAAATCGTGAGATTTTTTAGATTGTTTCGAACAATTTAGCGAAAGAGAATTTCAAAATTCTCGGGTAACGCTTCGAAGCAACTCGCGATTTTCCGCTGTCTGGTTAACGTTTATGATGAACGCCTAAAATGCAATTGGTTGTAATTCCCGTCGAATGTTCGTTTCTTTCTTTTGACATCAGCGACGTGTGAAATATCACCGCACAAAAATTGCTGAAAAGTCCTAATATGAAGGTATCGCGGGGCGACGCATCATTAATGATTGGCTTTATTCAGCCAGCAAATTACATTCTGCACGAACATTTTGTTGCACCTCGACGCTACGCGTGTCAATGTGATACACGTACCGAACCGGACCGCTGAAACCGAGTTATTTCGCTCGATTGCCCGAACCGTTACGCACTGCATTGCAGGGCTGTGTTTCACCCACGCGTCGCCATTTCTATCAACTTTCCCTCTTCGCTAAATATTCTCTGTTTTATAGCCTGATTCATATTTTCCATCGACAAAAAATGCCTGCGGGCTTCGCGTGCTACGCGAATCCTTTTTTTTTTTTGGCGTATGCTCGTGCATATGATACGTTTCTTAGCCTTTTCAGCTCGGTGTTGCGCCATACGCAATATCGTACGTTAAAAATTATTGATTATAGTGGTTGAAAAAGGTATTCACGCACGATTGTATTTGTTATTGCGTACGAATCAATTACGACCAAGTATATTAAAGTTTGTATTTAATTTAATAAAAACTCGATACCACGAAAAGGAGAAAAGCTTCATCGAGAAATAAGGACATTTGTAAATATTTTTTATAATCGCACTAATTAACCGATAAATACGTCTATTCTCGGAAAAATTGGCTTCTTCTAATACGTTGTTTCCCTCGGGAAGAAATGTCCCTGTTGCTAAAGATTAATTCATCTATTAACTTGTCTATCGATAAAAATATATTTCCCCAAAGCCTAAGAAAGATTCGACTTTAAAAGAATTAACATTATAACGTTATTCGATCTACGTAAGTACTGAGAATAAAACGTACAGAAATAGATGTGGGCGTGTTGCGTTTTCATTGGATCGTTTGTTTGCAATGTGGAAACAACGGGGTATAAAGGGTAAAGGGGATTGGAGACAGGGGCGAGTTGATAAATGATTTTGGTAGAAACGTACGTGAAACTGGAAGCTAACCAAACGTTGTTAATTGGTCCGAAGTTGTCTCGATTCTATATATACCGTTAGTGTGTGCTGTTTGTCATATCGTACCTGTGACATCTGGCGTTGAATTTTTATCGATATGGAACACCAATTTTTTTTATCGCTTCGAATGGTTTTTCGGTTGACACGTATCTCGCTTACCAAGATGTGTATTACAAGCAATATAATACGTGGCTAGAATTAAAATTATCCTGTCCTCTACTAGTGACTAACACGATTCCATTATATATTGACAAATATTGTATATTGATAATAGGTGTTCTCTCTCATCGACGATAACGCAAGAGTAATCCTACAAAAGTGATAAATTTAGTCGTGTCTTGAACGAAAAGAAAGGAAGTAATAAGAACATATAATACTTAAAATCTTCTTAAAATAACTTCGTTTTATATCTCGTTATTTTTGGATCTCTTTATAAAAATAATTATACTATGTTAAATAATAAAATAATAAAATAATTATGTAATCCATTAGCGTTAGTACTACCAAGCCTGTCGGAACGACGTGTTTCAGATCTTCTTTCTCTACAATTTCTGAAAACAGGTATTTCTGGTATTTCTGCCAAGATGAATATTGGTTTTCAATTAGATAGAGGCATAATTATATAATACATAGATCCATCTATTTTAATTGGTATCCTCTAAATTATATAACATATATACATTCAATGATATCATTTATATAACAAATAGAATGTTTAGATACCGATAGTTCCTGTGTTAAAGGAAAGCGTTTCGATATATTTTCAGCAGAAAATCATATCGTTCTACTTTCGTTCCTAAAACGTGTAACGTCTCCGTTTGATTCCGATTTTCCATTTCGCGTGAATCCAACAAAGATGCGATCGTAGGAGTTCGGCAAAGCGGTTAAATATTCGCGCAGGGTCTTCTCGGCAAACGTTCCGGATGGAGAAGGCTTTTGATTCGTGCGCCGCGCCGGCCGACTTCGACAAGGTAACACGGCGCAATAATAAGTTAGCTACGGTCGAAGTATCATTAACGAGCATTGGGCCGCTACGCCGGAAAATTACATTCCCAGCGAGCACTTTGCCGCTTCGAGCGAGCCAGCGGCACACCTATCGATGACACGGCCCAGAAATTGTTTCGTTCGTGACACAGAAGCTAACGGAACGCTGCTACAATAGCGTTCTGTGCTCGCGTCAGACACGATTGCACGCTTCTGCGAGCGTGAGTCGCTTTCAGCGCAATTGTGCGCGAAATATTTGAAGATAGTACTTTGTCTTGTTCTATACACGTAGCTACGTTTGGGGAAAACCGTATTTTCAAACTTTGGTGATTTATATTTTAACATTTCTGCTATTTACCCGGAAAAAGTTAACGATAGAATTATGAATTTTAATTAGTTCGACGTTGAATATAAAGTCATTTTCGTTCGACGCGAGACTGACTCGGTTCCCGTGCAATTGTCCGTGAAATATTTGACAAACTTTTTCATTTCGTTCAATGGTATATAACTATGGTTATGGTAATTGGTATTTTAATTATTTTAATTATTTTAATATTCGTTTCGTGTTCGCTTCGCTGCGATCAAAATTCATATTACGGCAGTTTTATGAAACTCGGTATAGGAAAATGAAAGTTCTATCCTGTTCCTAAATTAAAAAATTCATTTTCTTTCAATTATGAACTTCGTGTTGTACGAAATTGCAATGAAGATATTCTTTTATATAGAATAAAGAAATAAGATATCGTGGTAGAGGCTGGTAGTCACTTCTAGGTGAATTAGGATGTTTCTTCTGCGATCCTACAATGTTAAGATCATATCACAAAATTCAACTTATAGCTTCACCTTAGAGTTTGAAATTTTCAAACCTGCAAAGTCCACGTTTTACATCCAAATACTATTCATAAATCTGGAAAGAATTAATTTCAGTGAATTATCTTATACAAACGAGCTTCTACAAGAAGATACTTCCAATGTGATCAAATTATTAATAATCCGCTTGTTTAATTTCCTATTTCCAAACGGGTTTCAATCACCAGCCCAACCAAATCAGGCGTAATAATATCTAATCAAGCGCAAAATACGTTTTAGTCAAATCGTATGTATGTACCACGTAATTCCATCGGATTCAAACGTAACCAGAATTGTTATATTGGCAGAAATTTCCACGTATCGGTTGAATCGCCCTTCAGAGATTCCATCAAAGGCAACTAACTAAATTTGGATAAATTTGGCGATATCCAAATACGTTTAACAATGCTCCGTTCGATGTAAGCTATTGTCCAGTAAGTTGGTCTCCTAACATTTCAGACGAGTTTCTACCGTGCGTTATGTTCGGCCACTGCGAGGAGGTTCTACTGTATCAATCGATATTCGACCCAATCCAGTGCAGTTGGCCGCAGTTTTGTCGTATCTATATCCAGAATAAATATAAGATTGCTTTAAAACCGTTTAACAACATCCAAATTAATTATTAAATTAATTTTTTCCTATTATTTCTAATCTAATTATATAGTATTTTTTCGAGATTGATGGATCCACATATTTATTCATTTATCTAAAAAGCAACTGATAGTTTTTGGGTGAGTTCGTAATAATTTGTAACTGGTGGAATTTTTAAATTTTTCCAATGATCGATTTAGCGTTGTAAATGTATAATTATTATTTGTCGTATAAACCGTTGAATACTGAACTGTCTCAAACAATTGGACTTCAAAAAGCAAAAAAATGTTTAGTTAAAATTTCATTCAGCTTGAAATTTCCGCATAAAATATGTACAGGCAGTGAAAACGCGTATTATTGTACGGGGAAACAACATACTGCATGCGAGATTTATTTTAGAATACGTGATTACCAAAGTTTTGTTATTCTCGATCGTACTTTGCAACAACGCTACACATTGAACCGGTTAATTGCCGCAATCATCGACGTTTTGTATTTATTTTTCCAGACCCTTTAACCATATTTATCTTTCAAACGAAACTTAAAATTTATTGCAGACGTTAATTCTATTTTACCAATTTCTAATTCCGTGTCTAGAGCCAGTGATTCAGTTTCTGACTAAGAGATAACCTAGTTAACTAGTTAAAAGCAGCCTATTCACCGCTTCAAACACAGTATATATTTGTCAACGATTAATATTTCCTTCTTGTTATTTTCGAAAATGTTTGTGTTTCAATGAAACTAAAACAAATACGAATATTACGACATAAAATATACTAATTTTCAATTCTTCCTTTTAATTGTATTTAGACTCTTTGTTCCCCCCCCCCAAAGTAGTTCAAATTAACCATTTCGCGTGCTCTGCCAGTTTCTTCCTCTGCTAGCTCATCGTTATATTCCTACCGCCATTACGGTCTTCATTATTGCAACATTATACCAAGGCCATACAGACCTATTAGTTTCTGGCTGTTCTTCGCATCTATACCCCATTCCCTGTGTATTCCAATGGAGCGTAATAGCCGAATAAATTTCTCGTCTGTTTCCACCGTTTAGTTGTCTGTTTACTTCTCGCAATCTCAAAGTTTGTACTCATTGTACGCACGTAGAACGATCGATCTAACTTACGTATCTTGATTGTCTTCTAAATTATTTAAATTTGTATTTGTACGAACGTAATTAAAGATATGGAAACAAAGTGAACATTTGCCAAGTATTATAACGCTTGCTTTACATTTGGTATTGCATATATTTTTGTAGAAATTTTCTGTAAATTACTTTCAAAGTTTACCCACAAACGCGTAAACTTTCTCGGTCTAATTACGAGCTATGTCGCAAATTGTTATCTATGATATTACGTGGTTTCGGTTCAGACAATTTACGCGGTACACGTGGTTTCTCCGTAACATTTTGAAGGTCCGAAGATTAACTTTATTCTTTAACGCGCTCCATGCATTGCCGTTTTCGTGCCATTTACAATTCAAACAACACACACCGACGGCGCATAACGTCGCTCGTTCCATATGCGCTGAAAATATCAGCAGCTTGAACAGAAAGTTCAGCATGGAACATATAACACCTATGCGGCACCTGGTATTACCTTAAAATATGTACGTCAAAAGGAAAAACATGAAATTCGAAGTAAAAAGACCTTTGTCAGGTCTAAACTTAAACAGGATTTGCAAAACCTCAACCAAAAATATCTATTTAATTTTATTCGTATAGCACCCAATTTGTAAATTACTCGGACGTTTAAATGAATTTATATATATGTGCACATACGTATACGCATTAAAATTCACTTTGGCCGAGAAATGGAAAGAGGTCTCGCGGCACAGGGGCAAGGAAGGTAGGCGCTCTCCATCGCTCACTGTCACGCGATGCTACATTGTTTCGTTCCTATATGTGACGCATTTGAACAATACGTGCTTGACTTTACGATTGCGTCGAGTCTGTCAAAAGCCAACCAATTACTCCTTCCAAAGGACATCTCGAATTTTGACTACCAGCAGATCCTATATTGTGCGGTGTTTAAGTGCAGATGCACAATGAGACACGAGTGCTTGGTTCCTTGAGCGATTTCAGACCACGACAAACGAGTGTTAAATTATTCTACACTATATGAAGGGTTTAGATACATATACAGTGGCTGCAAAAAGTACCGACGCGTATTCCTCTTGCGGCCAAGTGCTCCTTTATCAAGTTCGTTATCCATTCGTTTTCGTACGATCAAATTTTTGTCGTTATATGGAAATGCTATTAAATGATACAAAATTGAATAATTTAATAATTAAAATTTAACATTCACGAGCCTGATTAATCAGTATGTAAAAGCTATAAGAAACACAATCGGGTGGCAAAACTGTTTATCGTCACTGTATGCGCCCCAGCTCTATTATGCTTCATATATCGTCTTTATTCGAACTAAATATTAGCCCAATAAGTATTTACGTATTTACTAATAAATTTTGTTACCTGCGATTACGGTCACTACACTTTGTTACCCCATATTTGTTTCCATTTTAAATATCACGCTATGTAATCTTGACCCATAACATTTCCACCTATTTTCGCTCTGTACACAACTACCCTTACCTTATCCTTTTCTTATTTTCCTTAGCAGCGTAGCCACTGAAACCGCGAAAAATTCAAAACGTAATGCGTAATACCGTAAAGAGATTCGGCTAAACGAGTACGAAGCTGATTTCAATTATCGTTCCTTTGACATTGCTGACGTTTCCACGCGTTTCGCGGAAGTAATTAATTCCTCGCACGCTCGATGCTTCGATAGTTTCACGAATATTTTGCACGCTTTTGCGTATCGCTCTTATTTGATCGGCTCGACGAGTTTCAGCCAACGTATTCAGAAAGTGCCGCGACGCGAAACGTTTATTCGTTCGACTGAAAATATCAAGTGAGACGAATACAAACAGCGCGTATGATATACGCAAACCCCGTCGTTTGAATTTCAAGTGGACTCCCCTAGCTAGGAAACTTTCATGCGATCTTATCTATTTCGACTGAGACTGATCTAGATAGGAAATGCGGGCACCGATAAAGCTTGATGTACGTGCGCGCGTTTGAAAGAACCCCATTGTGATTATGCGAACGAAGAGACGAACACTTGCACACGCGTCGAACGAACTTGGTGGAAAACGTGTGTGTCGAACTTGTGAATAATTAATCTGACGTATTTCGCGAAAATGTTTATGTCGCTTAAGACTTGCATTTTACGCTGTTTAATAACACGTGTCTGCAAAATATGTTTACCTCGAGTTACGACGAAGAAATATCGATCGGAAGAAATTTCGAGTGAATTTTCCAACTGATTTCTTCGGCTTTAAAAAGAAACAGAAACGAAGCATTGACCTTACTGCGATATTTCAGATTTAGGAGATCGAAGATTATCGTCAATTTCAGATTTATCCAATGTTTATCCGTTGACGTCGAATATTGAGAAGAGAATGATGTTTGTCGTAACTTGTATTCGTACAAACGTCTTGTTACGTCTTGGTAAACGGAAGATATCGAATGAAAATAGGAAATTGGAAATTGAGCGCGAATCTATTACGAAACGAAAATACGATAAGAGGTAGTTGGAAATAATATTTCAAAAAGATGTTATTCGTTAGAAGTCGTCGGATCCCTTTAGAGGACTACTGACAGAGTGGTAGGCTTTAGCTTGTTAAAAATTGCAGCACCAGTAACAACAAGAACACGTCAACCGTTGTAATTGGAAGTAACAACTAGTCGTTAAGAGCAAAGACTTCTCATTATCGGTACAACGATTCTTTCGACGTTATTGGTTAAATATATTTTATTTCCAATTTCGTTTGCACGCGAGAAATTAACGATACGCATAAACCAAAAATAAGTGGAATAATTAACTTGATAACGAATCTTCCCTCAAACACGTGACTTACGTAACTGCTTCGAAAGAAATATCGTATTGCGAAAAAAGGAACAATTTGTCGCTATTGTTAACGTGAAATCGATGCCTGCCCTTTCTCGTAATCACAATCCAGCTCCACCCTTATACTGTTTTGCATTCATAAAATATTCAGGACAAGGTATCGAGTTTCATAATAAACACGTCGATTTCTTCGATTTTCTCATCCGACGACGGCCACGCGTAGACGTAAGTTTATCGAAAAGAAAATCGAACATTGTGTACATAATTTTTACTACCTTTGTCGTCATGGTTAGTAGGCTTGTCGTGTTAATTTATAAATTATTCAATTCTTTAGTTGTGGATATATGCAAAACGATGCTTACGTAATAATATGATTTTTATCGTTTAACTTTTAACGTGGAACGTGATTACGAAAGAAATAAAGTAAAAGGTAATGTTCTGGTGTAAAAAGTTTTATACAAAAATGCAAGGTGGACTTAAAGGAGGAAACCAAAAGTGGAAACGGGTGATACGTTTCACAGAGTGGTACCTTTATATACATAAAACTTCGCTATAACTTCAGGGAAAGAAGTTTCAAGCGAATCTGAAGAACGAAGACTACGAAGAAAACGTCGGTGGTACGTAGAAGAGTGTTAAAAATACCTTGGTGCGAACGTTTCTTTGGTTAAAGGTAGAAATTCTTGCCACCAAGGAGATAACTTTCACAAACAATGAGAGAAATTCTTAGCCTATTAACTTTCATCTTCTCAAGGATATAAATCCAACCGAAACTTCAGAAACGAAATTATCCTCGCCCATGTTATGAGATCATTGCAGTTAAAAACGCTTTTCACACTTTGCCACTGACTAGATACGATAAGTATGTCATGATAAAAGATACTTTACAGAGATCCTAGATACAAATCAAAGACACGGGAAAGGCTAGCCATCGTTTAAGAGATAATTGTAAATTTTACGTGTAAAGAGATTGCGACGAACGAAATATTTAACGAATTCTTATCGTTTCCTTTTTGCAACTACAGCGTTAAAAAGCGAAATTCGATAATGTAAATTCCTTCGAAAAATTGCAAATGAAGTAATCGTAGTTCTATCTAAATATTCCAACTTCTTGAAACTCCGTTTCATAAAATAAGGATGTAAATTCGCTGCAAAAATTGCAAATGAAACCTTACGTTACGTTAGTTGTTACTGGGTTAATGAGTCGATAAAGGTTCGTGTCGTTAAACGTATGTAAAACCTTCTATTCTGAATGTGAAAATCGTTTAAAAATACCGATCCATAACTATTCTTGTACCAGCGAGTGGGTGGATGGTCATGAAAACGTTGAACGAAAGGAAGCGAGCTTCGTGCGAGACGATTCGAAAGATCTGATGGCTCGTTGCACGAGATCAGTCGGTGTGAGTTAACCTTGGTAAATCACGGCATAAAACGAGCCTACGAATGCACGAATAGCAACGAAATGCCCTTAGGCCGATTTTATCGAACTGGAGTTGGGAGCGCGTAACACCGGTCACGCAGTTGGCGTGCTTTTTCGAACGCGTACACGCTCCGATAGCACGAACATCGATTGTCGAGGGTCAAAGTGTGCTCGAGTTAGATACCGTTGAAACGCACCAGTCGCACAATTTTCAGCTGAATCGTGCGCTTTCTACTTTCGTTACATCGATTGCCTCGTGCATTCGATGGACGTGTAGCATGCACGATGGAAGTTGCGATGTTTTGGGAACGATCGCTAAAGGACAGTTTTTTGTTCGTAGTTTCCTGCGATTCTTTTACTTCGTTGCTTGCTATAAGTCTTCCTTCTCTTCTGAGCTAAACGTTTGAGGATTTAAGTACGGTAGAGTTCCATTTATTGGAACGAAATTTTAAATAACGCCCGATTAATCGAATTATTGCTGGTTGAATTCACATATACAAACGAGTTATACGAGCAAGTTTCTGTTGTGCGAACGAAAAATAATACACAGATAGTGTACGAAATTGGCGAGCTCCCATTATATGAACTCGAATTGTATCAAACGTATATTTGTCCCCCGACAAGTTCAGATAAATGAAGTTCTACCGTAGATGCAATTCCATAGAATCTTGGCCGAGGAACTTGTTTTATCTTATCTCAAAGTAAAATTGTTTTCAAAGTTTGATTCTACTTCTGTATCGTTTTAACGAGTCCTTCTTTACGTATTAAAATGTCAGTTTCTTCTTTTCTTCGACGTCTTCGCGTAAGATCCTACGTTAAATCGGAAGCTCAATATCGATTCAAGTTTCACGTTCTCGTAAACTTTGAGCCCAATTACCATGTAAATCAAGAAACAGTAACGACAAATAGCCTAAACGAAACGTATCTGCAATTCCATGAGATTTATCCGAAGCAAACCAACAACCAGTTCACCGAACATCAAAAATTAATCGCGTGGAATAACCTTTCCAGGGGATCGCCACGCGCGTTCCATTAAATCCCGAATCCCCTAAAACGAACAAAGACCGATCACAGTGGCGAGAATACAAGAAGTAGCGCTCGATCATTCGTCGTTAATCCGCTTAATTAATTCTCCGTTTCTGGAAAACCTTGGTCACGATTTCGATTCGCCTGTAGAGCGTCTGATTAGTAATCGGTAATTCTAACTTGATCGCGGTCGATTGTCACGTACCGAGACTTTCGTCAATCGTGTCGTGTTTAATCGCGTGTTAATTACGTACACGGTGATAGCAACGAGGACGTGGTTCGAGAATGTGATAACAACCGGTTGGTGGTTTCTTCGCGAATCAACCTGTCACCCTGTACACGCCACGTCCAAAGGATTTCCTGGCTGGCGTCATTCAATTTCCAGCCTCGAAGCTTGTATTCGATAGCCTGGCTACCGCGAAACTGACGAGGGAAACGCACATCGCCGTATAGCCACTGCAAACACACTTCTTTATCGATTTTCTAGCGTAATGGCGCGTAAATGCTTGTATTTCTTTTTTTCTTTAATAAGTTGGACTAGTCGTCGACGTTTTGTGTTTCTGTTTCGCTAGAAATCATACTTTATATCTTTCTCGTATTTCGTTCATTAAATTAAATACGAAACGTTCTCGTTTTCTTTCCTCTTGTTTTCCTTAATGGATTTTGCTTTTGGAAAAACGTTAGGTATACGTATGTTTGTACGTTTGCGCGGGTTTGGCAAGTGCGTTATAACTTGCACAGGTGGAACGAATTTTTGAATACAATTTCATAAATTGTGAAATGCTAGAACGTATCGTATTAAATGGAAGCAAATGGAGGAATATTCAAACTGTGTCGATTACATAGGTACAGATATTAGTTGCCTTGTAAAAATGATACATTTTTCCTACGTAATGTTCGTTCGAGTTTTCCGAATCGCCTGGAAACATAATGCCAAAATCACTTTGTACCGTACATGTGTCTACTCGATATAGCCGTTGGAAAATTATCAGGAAATGTTGAACTTTTGAACTTTAAGTTTTACTGGTTTAACCTCGATCCTGTTTCATAACGGACACATCGCCTCGAAAACACGAAAGCAATCTCTATTTGATACTTTGCATTTAGAATATTATACGTGAACTGAGTATCACCGAAGAGAGCTTGCTTGTGTCGCCAAACCACTGTTCTTCGAACAGAGAAACGAATATAAAGAAAAAAAGTATCAGAAAATGATAAAAGATGACGAATACAGGATGACAGAAGGTATTGTGTCAAATCAAGGAGTCGCGCAAAGGTTTAAAGAGGATGACTTCGAAGAAATCGGTAGATGCAACGTGGAAAGGGAGATAGATACGCTGAGAGAGCAGTGAAATGCAGAGAGAGAGAGAGAGAGAGAGAGAAAGAAAGAGAGAATTTTAGATAAAACGGGAGTTTTCAACGGCGCCGTTCGTTTCTTTTAGGCTAAAGCTCACCTTCGTCCTCGCTTTTTCCTTAAGCCACTTTATATCTCATGCAGTTAAAATATTTAAGGCTCGAAAGTGCTTTATCGTACCGGAACGGCGAAAAAATTACCGCGATAGAGTGTTACCGTTTGTGTAATAGAATTATTTCATTGAACCATTGAGATTTTCTTCTGAAAGGCTAAATGCTTTTGATAATCAAGCTATCGTAGATGTTTCCGATTATCGTGATATTAACAAAATCGATTGTTTTTCATTATTTCTGAATGAATATGTGTAAATATTTGAAGATACTGTGCCCAGCAATACATTGCGAATAATAATTGTTCGGAGGGAATTTTCTGGCCGAATAAAACTTCTACAGAAATTAAATACAGAGTTTCTACTTGACATAAAAATTTCTTTCCGAGAAGACAATATATCGCAATCAACTTCGAGATACAATTCGGCCAAAATTTTTCCCCAATCCATTTCGAAATGTACATATTGTAGATACATGCATATACACACGTCCACTGGGGATACGCGCAGTTCTGTCCGACGATATTTGTGTCGTGTACACTCACACGTTACCATCCCACGCGGCACAATTATTTCCCCGAAAATTCATTATGTACTCTATGTAAAAAAAATGGAACGTCGATTTTACAATGTCGATGAGACCAGAGAACAAACCTACCTGAGAGCGAAAATGCAGAATAAAGCTGCAACAACGTTTCCTCGTTAATGCCGTTTAAGCTCTCTCGATTTCGACAGTCACGAAACATTCCAAAATCAATACGTTATCCCTTTTCATAATTCGATTATCAAAAAATTCAATTTTTCCTCATAGGAGATTTCAAATACGTATTTGACATTTCAAATATACGAATCTTTTTGGAAGAACTACACATGCATAATCCATAAATGAACATAACTAAAACGTGTTACACGTACATACACATACAAACAAACTTCTAGCGTAAACTCTTAACTGCAAAATTATAAGCAAACATTGACTAAACGCAGAAATTTATCGGAACTAACTGCAAATTTTGCATTGCAGAATACGAAAGGTCAGTCGTATTTACTTTATCCGCACCTACATACATAAATAATGTTTGTTCGGATAACTTATTACACAACAAAGAGTTAATATCATCTACAAACATTGCTTAAAAACGTTTAAACTCTCATTTTAGAATGCAAATACGATAGCCGTATTTTAATCTGCTTATGAACTTCTATTAAAACATCTGCAGCAAAACTTTGCTTGTAATTTCCGCCTCATTTTCACTTACTACGCAACACTGCAACAGATCGTCCACTAAAAATTGAGCGTTTTATATTTTCCTCTAAATCGTACGTTGTACGGCGGCGAATAAAAAAATCTTAAAATCGATACATACTATAAATTTTAAAAACTCTTATTCGCCACAATTTGTTACCATTTTGTTAACAATCGTCTATATATTCTGTGCTATACGCATTTATACATTTATTCGTTGCTCTTATTAAACATAAATCGATTTTGTAAAATTACGGTGTCCTGCTATGTTTCTGTTTCTTATCTTACAAATTCTCTTTCGCCCGCCACTGTACTTTATCAAAACTCTGGAAAATACACGATCCAAAGGTCTGGTGCAACTGAATCCAAAGCAAAGGTTCAATTTGAAAAACCCACACTGAGAAATTCCCCGCGATAGCCCTATCGAGCGTTCGCTACAAAATGCTATAAAAGTGTTTTCTCAGTTCGCTTTACAATGGGTATCGGTCGCGTCTAAGGGATCCTCTGAAAGGGCGGGTTTACACGGATCATCGAGAGAGTCTTCATAGAAACGAATACTCCCGGAAAGTTGATAGCCGGTTGTTCGTGGAAGGATGAACCGGACTATCGGGGCACATCTATTTCGTCGCTTTATCACTGGCACACGCGTTGGATGTGCAACGGTGCGCGTGAAAGCGTAGGAAAAAAATCGGCTCGATGAACGACGGCGTTTCAATTGGCCAGATAGATCGATAAGGAAGCGGCGGGTCGCTCTCGTTGTTTCCATGGGACAGACGGGCTTTCCACGTTCGAACTTTTCCCGGGTGTCGCGCGCGGCTCAAACGCCGGCCCCGAACCGCGTTAAAAATGCAATTAAAATGTCGAGGTGCGCGGCTCGCAGATAAAACGCGACAAACGCGAACGTTTGAGCGAGTTTACAGAGCAGCAGCTGGAACGCAGCTTCGACATTTGCAAGTCATCGTATTTCTCTCGCGCGAATTCTTTTGTCTCGAGACGTAAGCAACAAGGGGCTAGTGGAGAAGGTGCTACGAATCGTAGGTTAACGTATTCGCTGTTACTAAAACGCGATTCTCTCTGCAATTGTTATTAGAAATGTCTTTGTTTTCTGTAATAAAGTTTGTTGGAATAATAAATAAGAGACTGTAATAAATTCTAGGAATGAACGAAAACAATAACGTAACAGTTGAGTTTGTAGCATTACTCGTTGTTAGATGATCGAATTGTTAAGTTAATGGCAGCTAAAGTGTACGGAAACCAAGCTAATCCGTATTTTGATACTATAATCAAAGATACGAATTTTCGTAAAACAGAGTTAATTAGCGAGCGATATTTTCCTCGTATATTTTGATATTTGAAAAAACAATGATCTTGCGTGCGTATTTGCGTACGTCGTTTATTAAAATCCCATATAGCAGGACGCGTTAAATAAAATTCATAAAATTTTTAACGTATAAAATTTAAAATAACGTTGGAAATTAGAAGAACAACGTGTAACGTTTAAAGATGCGCAGTGGCCGCGTGCACTAGTTACAACGTGAATTAAAACCAGAAGGTAAACAGGTCGTTTTCAGCTACATCATCTATATCAATCGTAACTCGGCAAGTGTAATGGTTACTCGTGACACACGTCGTGTACTTTTTACTCGGATTTGTGGTGTGCGTTCGTTTGCTTGCCACGCCACCGAGGTGGTACTAGAAATCAGCAACTTTCTGTTCAAGTGGAAAAGCATTCGTGTTCGTTATCTTCTTTACATTTATTATTTCGACTATTTCGTTGTTCAGCCTACGTATTCCAGAATAGTTGAACGCTGTAAACAGGTGGCATCCTTTTTTACGAATAGAAAGGAGCATTCGATAATGCGAATCTGTGAAAATGAATTTTTAAATATATTATTATAATATATCAAAAACGCTGTTCTCAAACAGGACAAATATTTTCTTTTACCATTATTTTAAACATCTTCTACTTAACGACACGAGTGGAATTCAATTTTTGTATTTCTTGATTATAATTCTCACTATCTCAACTGTTATCATTCAAATTTGTATCTTTCTTAAATATCATTTCCCCCGCCCATCCACAAAGTATTTCATCTTTCTCATTTAAATTTCCAATGTATGTAAATCTAAACTCTGTCGCGTTGTAGTTTAAATTACAAATTGAAAGCCAGAATTACCTTTATTACACTATTCTGCACACACACCATCCCTAAACGTATCTGTTCGACAAAATCCATTACATTGAAACAATTATATGCAACTTTGTAACGCGACAAGTAACAATTTCATCCGACAAACGTCCAATTGACGGTACTCGAACCAGGAGACTCGGAAAGGCCAGGAAACTCAAAACAACTTAATTGGCTCACAATCGCAAAGATTTTTCTTACGATACCACAAGAATAGGACACCGAATTTTCGTTATTCGCCAGGAATATTACATTTAGAAATGATGGAACAAGATCATAAAGTAGCACGCGGAGAGGAAAGCGAAACAAATGTATCACGATTGAGCGATCGAGGCCAAATTACTATCTTTCGCATATCAACTCAATGAAAATAGCAACTTTTGAGTGATTTCTTATTCGACCGATCGAACCAGAAATATTAGAGATGCGTAGATGGTATAAAGTGCTTGAAATTAGAATATAAAAGAAAAGCGTACGTCTACTTAAAATCTGACGCTAACGTGGCCGACAATGAACGTATTCTGGAAATGTCTGTGTAGTCCAAAACGAATGAAGGTAATTATAATAACTAGACTGCAAATTCTCATGCGTTTGTGGGAAATTTAAAGATGAAAAAGTGCATAAAATACATATAATGTACGAAAATAAAATATCCAAAGTATAATATCTGTTGTAATATTTGATAAATAAATCAGTCCTCTATTTAATTCCTATTGTATCAATTATTTTCAGAAACGTATGAATTTGCGTAGAAATCCATAGCCTAATAATTACGAAGAAAGAGTACGTGCTTGTGTTAGTTCTTAAATAACATTCATGGATTATATTGTACGCACAGCTCTTGCTTCGATATATTCAATTATACGTAGTTTTATTCTGACGTCGAATTTTGCTTTGTATCCTTTTGGAGGCAGCGTAAAGAAAATTCCTACGTATCCTCTCCAAATATAGCTGCACGCTTATATCGATATTGTTACTGAAAGTATTCGATGACAACATTTTGCTGCACGAGAAAATCCGCTTCTGATATAAAGGTCCCGCTGACTTGGTAAATAATATATGCGCATACATCGACAGTCACGACATACCGGAAATCACACGATGGAACGACGAATATGCGTCTTCGAGTGCATCGGTCGATATGTCACCCGAGTGGATCTTCGTTCGCGAATTTAATAAAGGAATCGCACGCGTCCGAGCACAAGAATGCTCGTGACTGGGCCATTAATTACGCTCGAGTTTCTCATTTTCTATTTTCGACCCTTTTCTTCCCGACCTCGAATCGAATGATTGACAGAGAGGCAATTTCACGGATCACGGGGCTTCGTTCTCTCTCTTTTCCTCCCTGTCTCTTTCTCGCCTTTCACCCCTTTTCCCCTTTCTTTCGTGCACGTAATCATCGGAAGCACCTTCCTCTTCAGTATCCTTTTTCGAGAACGGGGATAATGCTCCCGCGAGGCTCCTCCGTGCTGCTTCTTACACCCAGAGCTGAGAAGCCTGGCTTTTAAACGCGTATTCCACCAGATGAGTTAAAACGGTGCAACACGAACGTGTAATCATTTTCTGCGCGTCTATGGTTACGATGCTGAAGACATAATAATTCGTGATAATCACGAGACTGATGAATCCTATGGTTGTTCGTTCTTCGAAGAAAATCGGCGAATCTCCTTGATCGAAAGTTCTATTAACTTGGATAGTATAGATTTATTGGCCTTCAAGAAACCAGAAAAATAGAAAATTGTCAAAACGAATGTGGAGAAATATCTGTTTTGTATCTATTAGAAATTTCAGAAAAAATTCCGTAAAAATTTATCGAAGTAAAGAAAATTGTTGTTGCTACTTGCAAACCTATCGGAAAATTCAATATGAAATTTTTGATAGCGTAGCGTGCACGTATAAATATACGGCTGGGTGTGGATTTGGAAAACCCCGAGTGAAGTTATACTCAACCTACTATCTGTGGCCAAATCGTGATACGATATCAACCTTTTTTGCCCCAGAAACATAAGGGAGGCATGAATGAATAGAAATCGTGTTGAAAGCGAAAAGTAGGTCAAGAAAGCAAGGGAAGCGATTAAAACTCGTAAGTCGAGGAAATTAGAAATTAACCTGGTGGTAAAAATTGTAGGCACGTAAAAGGGGAGAAGAAATTTGCATTGTGGAGCCGATTATAATAATAAAGACGGGGAGGGAGATGAAAATGGAGATGGTTGAGTGAATTCTTACTTAAATCGGTATTCGGATAAACCTTCTACTTGTGTAATTTACAACCAAGCTAACGGTCAATGTACCATACGAACAACAAATAATACATTCGCGTTTCATTTATTCCCTGATCTGCGATAATTGCTCGATCAGTTGAATTATCATTCGCGTAATTTTTCACTTAATTAACGATCGCGTGATATTCATTGTTTTCCTCCTGCTCTGGCACAGAACGAAACACATTGCCGCAAACATAACGTTCACGGTACCCTTTGATTAATATTCACATCGTTTACCAAAGCGTGAATTCGACACTACAAAATTTCAAAAATACCAACCGGTGAAACGATAGAGATTAATTCGATTTCCTTATCAACGAAGAGCTGAATTTTGCGTTCACCAAGTGGAATAATATTAATTAATTCTACGATCGCACGCGCGTACGAGTTCCCTTTATACGAGGTAAATGTTTCTATGCGTCGATGCATACGGGCACGTGGAAATATAATGCTGTAATTTCAATCTGTTAATAAACGTCGTTATGTAATTTAATGTCGTTAAAGATGTAAGGGTTCGGAGTTAAAAACTTTCGATTTCACGGAAATGTAATTAGTAACTATCGCTTGCTGGTATCGTCGGTCGGTTAACGATCGTTATACGAATAATTCAATAAAATGATTCTTTGAAGAATTAAAGGAATATCGTGTTCGATATTACGCGTGGAAAGGAATTCTTCTATGAACAGCAGACACCAAGAGGCGATAAGATATTTTCAAGTGAATAAATAACGTGGATAATTTATCGAATATATTTCGGATTTTAAGATATTGCATATTTGTTGCAAAATATAATTAATAGAAATATTTCATTTCATTGAACTTCGTATTACCCAATTACGTTTGGTATATTGCTTCTTTCATTTTTACAATTGCAGAGTTACGACTGAATCATTGATTCTTGAACTCACGTATTTCATTCTCAGCTAACTCCGCAATTATTTGACAACATCGGTTAAAAATCTTGGATTAATTAAGCCTAACGTTTTACGTTAACAACTTTGCTATTCCCTTTAACTACCCGTACGCCAGAAACTGGAGATCTCGTATCATCGTGTCAATCATCGTCGAATTGGTCATTTGCATGAGAAACTGGAAAACACTTCGCTGGTCTCTGTTAACCGTGATACATTGCCGACCAAGTCGTTTCTCTTGCGTAAAGAATCGCTGTGTCTGTGTAATAATATTCTGTGAATGTTACTTTGTCCCTGTGTATGATCAGTAAAGAAGAAAAGAGAAGAACGTTGATACTTTAAAGTAAAAGGGGTTACGAATATAGTCTATGGAAAACGTATTAACGCAAATTGATATTTTTATAAATATAATCAAAAAACGGGACATAAATAGGAACGCAAGTACATAAGTTAAATTTACGACTCCAGGAGAATACGAGTATCTGGTTAATATTTTAAAAGCAACGACAACGGTCATCGAACGAGAAGCAATAGAAGAAATCAGACAGTTCCGTTGACTGCACGTGATCGAGATGTATAGATATCGTCTTTTTCACTCGTCCGTCTTAACTTCTACCAGCCCCTAAGCTCACTCATCGATTTCTTGAAGTACAACCCCCATAAAAACTCTATGAACTACGCTGGATCTGAAGAACTCGGTGAGAAAAGACCACTCTTTTTCCACGAGAGGAGAAAAAAGAAGAGACTCCGTGTATCTTCTCCATTAAGACGAGAACTTGGTAATCCTTTATCGAATGAAACAGCAAATTCTCCTGTTCTTATCCGGGAAACTGGTGTAACTTAATTAACTTTGCATTTAAATGCCAGCAAAAAACTTCGTGGTAATTAACAGATAGCGGTGAATGTATAGTTTCTTGTTTCTCCAGTTAAACATCGACTTTTTTCCCCTGTTTATTTCGTTTTATGGAAACTGGAATATTATGTTGAGATGTTGAAATACAAACTTCCTAATTGACTAGAAAAAATGGCAAATAAACGAACAACGTTAGTGAAATAACAAAAGCGACATTAATAATGATAATAATAAACTATTTCAATGGGATATTCGAACAATTGTTGGCGCAAACACGTAACTAGATACAAACGTATTGGTAAAATAATATAAATTATATAAATATTGGTAATGTTAATATTAAAATATTTGAACGAGACGTTCGAACAATTATTAATTGAAAAACTCGCTATAGTAACGAACACAGAGGATTCGTTGTCAATTGTAAATTACTTTTCTGGAATTATAAATGAGGTTCGACAGTGTCCCGTCCCTGTCGAATGCAAAAACGCGCATCTTCGCTAAACAATTGAAGGTAAAGGTGTGGACGGAAGAACCAAAGGAAGTCCCGTCGAACTTTCGACCGTGTTTCCCTTCAAGTTTGCCACGAATGCGAAGAATCCCGAAATGGATCGAGACGAGCAGTGGAAAATGCCGTGAAACGCGGATATTCGTTTTAACATTCTGATCGCGTTGAGAAGGCAGATAAATCGGATTAAGGTTATGTTCCAAGGGGCTTGGATAGGGTGCACACCCTTAAACCGTTCGCTTCGACCTACGATCGATATACTACATGCTGTACGACGGTTCACCTGCAAGATGGCACGAACGTTTCCCCTTAATGAACTATTTTTGACGGCGGAGAAAAGGACAGGAAATACCGGTGGTGAAAATGCGAGCGCAATTTCAGAGGGATTTCAGAACATGTTCTGTCGTGTGTAAATGTGTGTACGTGCGAATGAGTTTGTGTGGGTGAAAGCGGAGGACGAGGGTAAAACATGTCGCGAATTGAACTCCTTGTCACATAAAAATGTTGTCAACGTTGGTTGAATATTATGCTTTGGAGTGGAAGAAACTTTTGTCGAGTTTCCTTCTAAAAAGACAATTTTCTAGCGAGACGGTTCGTTAACAGCGAACGGATATTACGAAACGAATAAAAGTTATTAACAAAAATTCGCGATTTTCTCATTACTTTAATAAATTCGTCTTGTACCATGTTAAATTAATCATAAATTCCAGATGCATTTGAATAACATTCTTAATTTAAGAACTCTTCCAATAAATAATTTCATCCACGTTAATTAACGAGGAATTAATTGGCCAAAGTTGTAACAGTATCAATTTTCCTTTAAATTTCAAAATAAGAAAAAATGCGCAAGAATTTCAAAAATCAATCTGATCAACTCACAAATTTCGAAGATACTTTAAAAAAAAATTACTTCGTTTCGAGTGATTCAACCACAACTTGACGCGTGCGATTCGCTTTCGACAATTAGCTTTAGCAAACAACACGAGCGCGACGTAATCCTTTTTGCCGAGTTGATTTCTCCTCGTTTTCGTCTGAAAGGCGACACACGCTAACGTGTGTGAAAATTCGACTTCGCGTTGAATAATTAAGATATTGTCGTCTTAAGGCTGCCTTTGAGGCAGCTTATTAAATAAATGCTCGCGTAGCTTAAAAGGGATTATCACGGAAATTCGCGACGTTACGCTGTGGGAACTCTTAAAGCTGGAAAGCTGCGTTGTCGTGACGATATTCGCGTTTCTCGTTAGAACTTGGCGAGTTCAACCTTTACCGAGAGTTTTCATATCACCGCGTCAACCCAAATCATCGGTTCCCCGGCACGGAAACCCGTCAGATTTTCAACAGTGTGTCTTATAGACGTCACTATTTGCAAAATTCTACTGTTGTAGCTTTTTAATAATACACGGTATTTTTGTTAATACGTACGATGTTTTCACGACGATATTTTGGAAATTTACATACTAATTAACGATTACTGGCCTAAAAGCAAATACTATTACAAACTAATAGAAACTTTTAATTTTTTTATTAAATACCAATACAACCGATGAAACGGCAAATGAGATAAAAATGTAAATTAGCAGCTGTGTGATAAATGAATATTCGAACGGAGAAGAGTGCGAAGATATAAATGAAACACTTTCAAAGCGTCAGAAAGAATATATTATATCCGAAGATGACCCGTTAAACTTGAAATTTAATAACTGCGACTCTGTTAAAGAACGATTAATACGGTAGAGCGAATGGTAGAGTTTTATTCACTTGTAACGTCACTTATATTTCCCAAAAGCTTGTTGTTTCCAAAAGCTTGGCTTTTGGAAAGGAGGATTTTTCCGAAAAAATTGGAACAACAGAATAAATCTGCGTGCTTCGTCCGTCGATAATAGCTTCGCATTTCTAGAAAACTAACGTGTATTTTATATAGTTAAATAGTTTATAAATAATAGTTTATAAAATTAAAGAAATTCGTCGCTGTTCGTCGTTCGTCGATTCGATTTTCGACGAGCTTGTCGTTTAATAAGGCCAGAATTATTAAAACGTATTGAACGCACGTGGGTTAAATAGGGTAGCTTTTCATCCCCAGAATCCGTCCCATCGTAATTTCATCCACGAATCTGTAGTAAACACCGAGTTCCGACAAAGATATTAAATTTGACGTTTGTTCACGCGTTTCCCCTTTCATAGCTACGATTCTAATTAAATATTCGTTCAAACAGTATTAACGGATATTAATAATATGTCACAGAGAGACCTGATCGTACATAAACTTTTAAAAAAGACGTATATTCTCAGCACGTTCATTAAAATCTTCGTACTTTAGCGGAACAAGTACTCGTTACACGATCAATCGTAAACTATCAAATAGAAATGATTATTATTTGCATATTTGTCCGTCAATTGAATATTCTTAAAAAATATCGCTTATTTGACACGCGACTTTAAAACGATAAATTCAACGAGAATTACACTGGCATGCAAAAATAAGTCAGATAGATTTTATATTCTAAAAGCGACGTCTATACAAATTGTAACCGATGCTGGTTATAAAAGTACGACAAGTTGAAGAATACAGTACGATGAATAAATATTGTTACATAGTTGTACAACATAATGCAAAATTATTGAAAACATCAGCTTTGGAATATAGAACGAAAAATCTATGTAACTTGTAGGAAACCTTTGCGTACCGTTGTCTCATAAACGCCAATTTATAAATATCGTTACACGCAAACACGAACTCGTTAGTTTAACGTTTCGTTCAAGCGATTCGACCGAGCAATCTATCGGAAATCTTAAGATCTATTGTAAATCTGTTCGAATAATTGATTTGCCCGTGCCAATAGGAAAAAGTAGTATGCACAGCTGAATAACGAGTCTGAAAGCAATGTAATCCCGAGCGTTTCGTACCCGTGGGATGAATTAAGATCGAATAAAGGGAATTTCTTTCACAGTCACGTCCTGTCGCAATTACCGAGCGTGCTGGTTGACCCTCGTGACGATTCGAACGAGAAAAACGCTACGATAGAACCGGTCGCGACCATTACCCCTTCAACCACTCACAGAGAGATTCAGATCGCTAACCCGCCACGATAAGCCCCCGGTGTTAATGATTCGCCATAAACGATGCTTAACGATCAAATCGTGGTGACTTTGTGACCTAATCGCTCTATACAGTGTGCCTGGCAACGGGTAATATAATTTAAACGAGGGCGATTTAATAGGAAAGAATAACAAGAAACCGAGTTTGTGGATTCGTATATTTTCGTTTGAGAATACGAATAATAGAACGTATTTAAACCTTGTTTTCGGGGATATAAAGTTGGAAGATTGATTAAATAAGCATAAGTTTATAATTTTTTAAATAACTTTTGTGATAATGTAGCTACACTACCTTTTTTATTTCAACTTATTATCCAGCAACTTTTACTTTTTTATGATTACTCTTTTATGAAATAGTATAACGACGACAGTCAACTGTAAATATTTATGAGCGTGAAATACAAATTTCACCAACTGTATCTTTGTTATAAGTTATTCGATCAAATTGCAAAAGGATCGAATATTTTGTCTCCAACTGTTGTGAACCGTGTAGTTGAAACCAACAACTAAAAAGCTGTAGAAAGAAAAGATTCTTTTCTGCATTTTTTGTATTATTCGTTTCTTCATGTTGAATCATCTTTCAACGGGGGATACTTTGTATTATATATGATAGTTGTAGAAAAACAAGTGATATTTCGTGCTCACTGGCATCCACTTGAATCTGTGCGCATCGCGCGATATTAAAAAGTTAGGGAAAAACTTTCGTTGAATGTTCGAGTTAGTTGAGTTACTGCCTTTCTCTTCCAGTCCCTTGTTTCAATTTAGGTCACGTCGACCGTCTTAGAATTCGACATATGAAAGAAATTCTGCAGCTCTTTGCTTTCAATCCGTGTTTCGAGTTCGGTGCGTTTTCTGTATCCGCGTCCAGTTTAAAACGGCCTTTGCCGCAGGAAACGTCGTTCTGTCGCTATCGATGCTTTCGAAAATTTCCATTAACCGAGCTTCTTGCGAGCAGAAACACGAAAGAATTGAATTATTTATATTTTTCTTGGCAATATTCGATTACGAGAGCTTTAAACAAAGTAACTGGATCTGTTGTAAAATTTCCTTAATCGCTTAGCTAAATTTAAATATTAATTTTAATCCTCCGTCTTTCCTTTGTGACGCGTCATTTCCAACCTTTTCTGCCCTGCCTTGCATTAGTTTATCACGATATTCAGATTAGACTTTATCCTGTCGCTTTAAAGCGACACACGCAGCATGTTAGGCTACTGCAAAGGTCTAGATTGCTACTAATAAAAATAAAAAAGAAGAAACGAAAGAACAAGCGACGAGAGCAATATTGCAAAACGGAGTGTAAAAAACAGATAATCATTCCTTACAAATGAAACTTTAATCTTCCAATTGAACTTTCTCAAAGAGAAAAAGCAAAAGTTTAGACACGCGTACAACGACGCGCTATCTTCTCGGAGTTTTGAACATCTTTACAGCACGGAACAGCAACGATAGCAAAGTCGGAAGCGAAAAGGAAAAGAGAACCATTTTAATCAACATTTTCTTGACCGCATACGGCGGATACGTCCGATAGAGCGTTGACTCGTGCTACTGGCACGACGCGTCCACCGTGATTTTCTGGCGTTTGAATTCGTCGCGACAGCTCGTAAAACGAGGGAACGCGCAAAAAGGAATTTTCTATGGCGAGGTAAATGGGAAACGTTCGTTCGGGGAGCCGCAGAGCGTGTATCGGACGTTGGCATCCGACATGTTAAAACTAATTTTCATCGTGTGTTACAAACGACCGCGTTTTCTGCGATAATAGAAACTTGTGTAAGTTGCGCCGATCTACGTATGAAGGTAAATTGCGACTAACTGAATCGGACGAACGATTCTACGGCCAACGAGCCCTCCGATTAATCATCGCTCTTCCCCTGCTCTCGTTTAACCTGCTACGAGATGAAATCGTCGACAGATCTTGAACGGGAAATATAACGCGCGCTGCCTTTTGTCTTTACCCTCTTCGGGATATTTCATTCCCGTACGAAAGAGGCTTTGGGAGATGTGTTCCCGCCGGATTTCAGAACGAATTCTCTTTGGAAAATCGTCTACCGCTTCTGCTCTGCCACTGTTTGCCAGCCATGCGGAATATTGAATACGCGCGTGCTGAATGGAGTGATAAAGGAAACAATTTGGAACGGAGTGATGATCAAACGTGCTCCAGTGTTAACGCAACACCTAATCTAACTTTTGTTCGATTAACTTCCGATATTAGCGACGAGGTAGATTTTGTTTGGCTCAGACCTTTAAAGCTTTCTTAGAAATTATGTTGTAAAATATTGGTGCATCGATTGGAGAAAGAGATTTTATAACGAGATTTAGGAAGGAGTGGACTGGCGAGAGAAATAATTTAGAGCAAGTAAGATCAGCGTATAAAATATAAATCTCCGTTTGGCCAACGTCCAAAATCGGTAAGTGCAACTTCATTGACTTTCGATTCTTAAGGTATCATACGTGAAGGAATTGCATCGTAAAATTTGCACGTATCGATCGAAAGTAGAAATTTTCCATACATTTCCAACTTTCCAATCAGATTTGTACAAGAAACAGATTAAGGAAATTAAGAGAAGTAATTTAAGTAAGGCAACCTAGTACTTGACCGTGTAAAATGTTAACGTAATTTAAAAGGTCTGTTTAAACTTCAGGGACAACAAATAGAGCTTATGGCTTCCGATTATTAAAACGCACGAAAGAAATTGCAAAATAAAATTTTTAATTTCCGTTGAGATGATTAAGATTAAAAGATAATCTGATCGTGTTATGCATCAATGCGGTATCTCTGTTCGATTAATTTTCGAAATTCATAACACGAGATATATAAAGATGTGTAAAACAAATCGCGATGTAAAATGTTCGCGCATCGATCGAAAGGAGAAATGTTCCGAACATTTGTAAGACGCTTCGAACGAGATTTGCGCGCGGAACGGAAAAAGGACGTTCGAAAGGCTTGAAACATTAAGTAATAGCTTCCCTCCATTCTTTCTCGAAATCGTTCGGTGAGGTCAACAAGAGATTACCGCCGTATTCGAATCGAAAGACGAGCAATGCCACGAAGGCGAATGAAATCGATCGATATTCGAAGCGACATGCACTTTTCTACCAACAATTCACGCCTGACGTGATCGTACGTAATAAACTATTCGTCGTAATTAACGGTGAGAGACACCATTAACTGGCGACTTTTATAACGGTTTTATGTATCGAATATCGACATTAACGCGACATCTCGCAGGGAATAAACAGCCAGCATTATTAGCCTAAACATCGGTTATTTTAACACGCCGATATTTCACGCGAACAGCTAACGTATCGAATAAACACAGGGACACTTTGTCCATCAGCGTGACGTATACGGTTCAATTTGTAACCATTATCGCTAATTATCGGCTGAGTTTTAATTGCGCGGAGAATTATCATTTCCACGCTTTACCTTAACTTGTACAACGATAATTTGAACCTATTTGCTTTAAGGTTCAAGAATAACGCACACCTCTCTAACATCCGTTGTACGGATGATGGTAATAAGTTACTTCGTTCTTTCGTAATTAAGCAACTAGTTTTCCTGTTTCTTCCGTATTGTGTCGAGCAAGAGGTAGCGTATAATTAATACAATGTTATTACAGAATTTCAAGAGTAACTCGATAAACGTCAGAACTGATCGAGCGAGGTGGTAATCGGTTGAACATTTATACTTTGTTCGATAAGAATGCTCTAATTCTTTTACCTTTCGTATCACGCAGTGAAGTATTTGAAATTCAACAGATTTTACGGATTTAATTCTACATTTTCGAAAATTATTCCGCAATTATGCCTATTACGGGATAATAAATCTGCCGCGATTCTTCCTACGATTTTCGAACAGTCGTCCATATTTCTCGTGTAATAACTTATTTTTGACGAAGAGAACACGAACGAGCCGGGAATGATTAGGCCACGATTACAGCGCTAGTTTCGCTACGTTCTCCCTATTGTTCGGCATATTTTCTCCAATAAACGGTTCATTTGCATCGATTTCGATGGCCGGCCAGGCAGTTATTGGAAAGTGTACGGCGCCGTGGTTTCGATATTAAGCATTGGCCGTGGTTATCCGGAAAAGTCCGCAACTACCGGTCCGTTGAATTTTTATCGCAACGAAAGGAGCGCTCGCTTTATTTTCCCTTTATCGTGCATACTTCGTTCCCTACATTGTTGATCCATTATCTTTTATGGAATACAACATGTCCGACCTCGATCGATCAATATTTTATCAACTAGCATAATCAAATATTCAGAAAGTACCTAACCGAGCATTTTGTAGCACAGTTCTTCCTCCTTTATCTATCTTTCGTTCTTTCTTGTTAAACCGATCTCTGGCTTTTTTATGGAAAAAAGGATTCAGTGTGTAGACTTTACGGTTTTGTAAATTTATAATACAAACCAGGTTTCTTGGTTTTGTTTGTTGGTATTGATCGGCGTCTCTGTATCGGAAACTTTCGAAAGATAAATTCGCCACTGGCAGTATACTCTTCGGTTATGTGTTCAAGAAATTAATCAATAGTTTTGAAGCAGAATCCTCCTTCCGCTCTAGTTTTGTGTCTGTCCCGAAAATTTGGCGAACCTCTTACTTTCAAGTTCCTTTTTATTACATTTTTCTAAAGTTTTTGAATTAAATTCGATGTTCGATCTATAAAAATCGGGGATCGCTACTATCTACCTTGTAATATCGTTCGAAAGAAGGATCGTAAAAACAAATTCTACAACCAAACCTATCACCTTTCAAGCGTTACTGGCCATATTTTCCTTGTACTATCGGTTAAAAATTATAGAATTAGTCTCTTTATGCAGATACGCAATTTGAAATAAATAAATAATATAAATTATAGATTTACGATAGAGCAAGTTGTATTCGTCGATGATAAGCGCAGTTCCCATCCGACATCGATATAATAGTCGTAGTTAGCGGTAATTATTGCATAATTAAAGCCCTTGGCTCGAATGTTCATTATCAATGCGTATCTATAGCAAAGATGAGCGAAATAACTATTGTATAATAAATAGTAATAGTTTAATTCGATTAAATGTTCCGCTTTGTTGGGATGTTTCCAGGATTATTGCAAAATAGACACGATAAAAATTATGTCAAGTCCGAGACGAAGCAAGAAATTAACGTCGTAGAGAAGGAATAAAATTCAACGAATACAAAATATTCCAGAAACAATTTATGGTATTCACGTGCATGAAATTACGAACTACCAAGGTGCGAAGAACGACTATAAGGACATGAGATATAGTATCAAACTACAATGAAACGGTACGAAGCACTGTTAGTTTAATATATGTATCTGCTAGCTTTATCTTAAATTCAATGCTTTCTTGTTCCCATGGTGGCAAAATTACTCCATTATGAGTAAGATTATAAAGCAAATATTATGAAATAAATCATAGAAAATGTGGTTCACTGATTAATCCAACGACTAAAATATCTATTTGCCATTACAAGCGATCCATTCATATTTTATGCCATTACGAATACTATTAATATTCAGTATGATTAATAATATTAATTCTATTATTACGATACATTGCAGTATATCCCAGATTCTTTTCGCGAATCATATTTCGAAGTTACAACAGGATCTTTGCAATTAATTTCACAGTTACCTTTCTCTACAACAAATTCAACTATCAGAATTGTTATAATAAATTTAATAAATTTAATAAATGTGTAATCAATTCCTATTCGTGGTATATGGGAAATATCTCAAAGGATAACGAATTAAACGTTTCAATTACTAGAACAATGTTCAAATAAATAAGAATGGAACAATTAAGGCCATTTAGGAAGAAAAAAGTTTCACGAACGTCTCGTTCCTCAAACGACATCTTTATTCGCGTTGTTCCGCGAAAGCGACATACCAAGAAGCCTCGAAGCTAATTCCAGAACTGAGAAATACTCGGCTCTTTGTACGAATTTTTCTTAATTGCGGATGACGTTTTAATTAAAAACGGCGTTCAACGAAAACAAAGGAAACGGTCGAACAAACAAATTAAAGTTAAATCACTGTTGTTACGTCGCGGTCTTGTTTCATGGAAATTACGGGAAGACCCGAAGGATTACCAAAACCTCGAGATAATTGCGAGATAACCAAAAAGCTCCTGATTCGCATTTTCCTTTAACCATAGACGTCGATGCCAGCGTTTTCTGCAATCCTGAGCACGTAACATGGTAGCTACGTGATTGGCAACATGATGCCATGGTACAAACGCTAACAAAGTGAAGTTAGTTTCTGTTTTCGTCCTAAAATTTCATGTAGAAGCAAATTAATCTAGGTATAATGTACATATCAGTGACATTTAGGTTCTGCCAATAAATAATTGAATTGCACGGAGCAATCGGACAAGAATCCTTAAACAATATCAGAGAATAATTTGTAATATAATTAATTGTGCAGTTAGGTAATTGAGAATTGTAATTGCTGTTCTTATAAGATTTGACATTCGTTAATACAGCCTTGGTTATATTTTTCCTTTGAGGGTATTATACCAAGAGGGTGAAATGAGCATTTAAAATTGGACTGCAGAAAGTAGGTCACTTAATATAATGCAACGTAATTGCCTCTCTTTTCGTTGTTACAATAATAAACTGATCAAACTATATTCTCATCGTGTATGATACGATTTCAAGGGTGATGTAAATAAATTTGTTCGACATATTCCGCTTAAGCTGAAGTTGCACAAAAATACGGAACGAAGCACAGAAATACGGTTCTACGGAATACATATACTCGTTTCTTCTTTATTACTAAAAAATACATTCGTTGAATCCTTCTCGATATTCGTTGGTTATTAGAGGAAATAGTCCATAAACAACAAACTTTTCTTAAACCCATTAATAACGTAAACGATTGAAGCGACCATGTTAAGTGACCCACTTTGTATATTACACCATTCCAGTCAATGTCAGTATTTTTACAAGTCGTCTATTCCTGTCACTTGCTTGTTTTATATGACATTTGGATAAACCTTTTTCTAGCTAATTAGAAAATTTCGTTTTTCTACCACAAAAGTGTAAAAGAACACGTTCGTCGTCACTGGAAACAAAGAAGAAACAATCTGTTCCATCAGAAACACGCCCAATTACTTAATTTGACTAAAATATTCTGTCTTTTGGATATAATCAGTACCTGGTGTAAGTACCCTTCTCGAAGAAAGAGAACAGATGTAAAGATTTGTAACGAGTCTAGAACCCACAGCGGGATCGTGAAATTGCAAAGAGGTTAAAGCCTCTAAGGAATTGTTTGCCTCGCGATGAATCAAACTCCGACAGTTAAATTTATCCGCTTCGCTCAACAATAAGTCATCGTCGATGCTTTTCTTCTAGCATCGGCTCGCCTCTATTAATATCGTCTTCTGTTTATGTTTGAAAGTTTGATGAATCGCGGCACAATTCACCGCCAGTCATTTATACCCTTCGCATTAAGATTCTTTCAACTTCCGCGTGGTTATTCTTTCCCTTAACTCGAATACGGAGTCACCCCATACTTCAGGATCTCCTTATACGACTAAGATATTAATTTTCTTTCAAAGCATACTGATTTCATTCGTAAAATGAGAAAAATTGATACATCGAGTTGGAAAATCCTACGACTCGTATGAAATTTTTGTACAATGTCGGAATTTCGACAAAATTGATACATCTTCTATGTTTCTATGTTCTCAGATTAATTCATAAACTACGGAGAAATTATTTTTTTCAACGTTCATTGATACGTTCGATACATTGTCCACGATATTTGTCAACAAGAGTATTTGTATTGCGAATTTGTTTCAAACGCAGTACAGCTGGCCGTATATAGGACAAGGACACTGTATGAAACGTCCGAGGTAACAAACAGAAGCCCGTCTGACGGTATCAGGTTTATTTAAAAACAAATAGCCATACCCTCAAATTGCGTTCTCCGACCTTCAAAATCAGGGTTTGTCGATTGAAACTTTTTCATCGAAAGACGAGGCACAATTTCGCGCACACGATTACCATCGTCACCCTTCTGCCTGATTACCATTTTTATTCGCGAAAATGCGCTAGCCTTCATCTACGCTCCCTTTTTCCCCTCATCCCCCAAACGCATATTTTCCTTTTCCTTTTGAATAAAAGCAAAGACAAAGGGAAGCAAATAGAGATACTTTAGAACGAAGTCGTAAGCAAGTGAGTGGCTCGTAGAAGTAAGTACAAGTGTAAATAGCCGTAACGCGGAAAGCAAATATACTACGTAGAAAATCGTAGACACTCAAACACTAGACAAAGATTTCTCGGATTAAACTCGTCTCCTCTGTACGAAACGTTCGACAACGATAACATTCTACGGACTATGTGCGGAAATCGGAATCATTTTAATGTAGATTGACGAGATTTCGAAATATCGACGTTCGTAGAAATTCTAATTCGACGTAATTTCAGCGCAAACATCATATCACGATATAACGGTATGTGCAACCGAAAAATTTATACGTTTAATAAATTATTCCCGACGAATAACAATCTCACGTCATATCTCTGTATTCTCTGGCATTATCCTTTCAACACAAACGACGTACGACTCACTCGAAATCTAACCAACGACTCACAGATCACTCCTTACGAACGGCTTCTCAATAAGAACCCGCTGTCAGTCATTCTTCGATCGATCATTAGAAACGAAAGCACCACCTGACCACCACCATAGATCAGACCAATCCACGTTCATCGACAACGTCGAACGCGCTATCAAGTCGAGTAGCCACCATGAAACGATCTCACTTCGTTTTTTGTTCGAACGAAACTTGACGCGCGATCTCGGAAGATGTCGAAGATCGTGAACCGATATCCGTCTCTCGCTGGGCCATCGTTTAAAGTGCGCTGACCCTCGGGTACTCACCGTTTCCGCGATCGTGCGTGTCCCTTTGTGTCCACCGATGGAAAGACCCCGGGGAACAGAGTGGAGCAGTTTCACGTAGAAATCCTGACGGTGAACGGGTCGTGTCGTATGCGTGGACAAACACGGCAGAGAGATATGCGACGGAATGAAAGAAAACGAGCGTTCGTACGCGATAGAACGAGCGCGCCTAGCGGTCGCAATGGAATACCCACTTGTAGAGCCGGCGGATGACCGGGCGCGTAAACTAGACTGGCGGGTTGGCAAACAGGTGAGATGCCGTCGCGTGCCCGTCTTTCTCTGTCTCCGTTCCTCGCGCTCTTTCCATCCCACCCTGTCACCCTCCTCCAATAACCCGGCTGGTCCGTTTTCTGTCTCCTTTCCTCCTCCAGGGATTCCCCTCGCGTGCTCTTCGTCTACATGCTCCTCCCACTCCCGCAGCGTTTCACAAACTGTCTCTCTCTAACCTGACGCGAGTATCAACCCCCAGATTCTACAGTAGGCTTGTCCTTGTGGTTCGTATTTACTTCGTACGGCTTCTTATTATGGGAGAATCTAAAATTTCGGCAGATTTTTCTTTCCTTTTGCAGATTCTTCGAACCGCGCACGCAACACATCGTTCGTCGTTCCTTTCATCCGATTCTCTTCCTTTATCCGCCTCCTTAGGGGCTATTCTCACGTTACTTCCTTGTGCTTCATTATCCCCGCGCTGCCGTTTCTTTCCACTTCCATTGCACATGAAATCGTTCTGCGTGTTTTCCGGTCCCTATTTGCGTGTCTATCTCCCATCCTTGTCCGATCGAGGACGCGTTCGCGTAGCATTCGTTGTTCTCGATTCAGTATCTCCTTCCCTCGTCGAAGCAGAGAACCCTCCTATCTCGTAATTCCGCTTTTCACTCTTCTCTCTGCCGACGTTCCTCCTTTCTCTTTGTCTCCCTTTCTCTCGATCCCACCCCCATGCTCGACCCCTTCTCCTCGCCACTCTGATAACCCTACCTAGGAGCATGGGGCTCTCCCTACCCCCTGCAGGGGTTACAACCGGAGGTACTTGCGTGCGCAGCACGTCCATCGATCTATTTCAGCTCACCTACGCTCTCCTGGCAAGCCTGGCCCCTGTACCTGCCTGCTGCCTGTCCGCTCACGCGGTTTCTGGGTGCGTTCACACCGACCTAAGGTGTGGACCAACGGGACAGAGATGTTTTATTGCGATCTGGAACGCGAATCCCTCCGAGGACGATGTTAACTGCGTTCCACTGTCGTAATAACGAAGGATTTCGGTGGATCTAGCGGACGGCGAGGGTATCGACTTCCTGAGAAAACGGCAAAGTGTCGTCCTTCTCGCGATATTCGTGATAGATTGATAAGGTGTATTCGATCGCTTCGACGTACACTTGATCCGTATCATTATGTTCTCTGTTCCCGTCGTTTCACGGTCAAATCCCGATATTTTGAAAGATTTTGCCTTTGGAAATTTTGTTGGTTGTTTTATGCGTGAAATATCTTAGAATAATTCGTATTCTTCCTTTTCTTTATGCGTAAGACGCCTTAGAATAATTCGCACATTCCGCTTTCTTCACGCGTAAAATGCTTCGGAATAATTCATATCCTTCTCTGCTCTGGAAATATTATTGAAATAACAAAAAAATCGCGAAAGACCGCGTTTTACGTAATTCTGAATGATAAAACTGACTTAATGCTGAATGCGCAAACTGTTGAAATACGAATTGCTGTATTCGAGCGAAAAGGAAACCAGGACAAAAGTGGTGCAAGCAAATTCGGAAAACCGGACAAGCCACAGGGATTTCATAGATTCTGGGCTCCTAAGAAGTTTACAAATGAGATTCAGTCAATACCGGAATTCGGGGCTGACGGAACGAGGGCGGTAACGTGGGAAGACGTAGAAAGACCGAAAGTTGGATAATGTGTATTTGGTGAAACTGTTAGGGTACTTCGTTTATGTATTACGTAAACCATGGCTGATGCAGATGCACTGGCAGTTTGCTAGACGATCGCTGTCGATGCTACGAGGAACTTTGGTCCTGTTTCTTCAACCAATGTTTCCAGATTCTATGCTATTTATTCCACTATCATACATTCAACTACGTCTCTTATTCGTTTCGCTTCGTTGCCTAATAATAACGATATTGGAGTTTAATGAAAAATTGTTGCATTAAATTAATTATATTTTTCCTCCAAACGTATTTTATATGTATCAAACTTTTTAAAATAATTATAAACTATCCTCTAATAAAGGGTATCGTTAAGCTTATTAGAAACATGCTTATCACAGTGATAGATTTCAAGCTTCGATAGGTACGAATCAAAATTTTCGACGTAATTCGACC
Source organism: Bombus pyrosoma (assembly GCF_014825855.1). Taxonomy (NCBI): domain Eukaryota; kingdom Metazoa; phylum Arthropoda; class Insecta; order Hymenoptera; family Apidae; genus Bombus; species Bombus pyrosoma. The sequence goes on along the minus strand of NC_057776.1, from coordinate 18,756,013 downwards.
ATATTACATTTGAAAATTAAACACAATAGACTCGTAGAAATGTATGGTAAATGTAGTTTGCTGACTCGACAAGGAGGTTTATAAAATGTAGGCAAGCCATTTATTAAATTTCCCGGACCAATCAGCCTATAAATTTTAAGCTAAGCTGGAGATAAAACCTGATGTAGTTAGGAACACATTCAACCCGGGTAAAGGCACCGAATCACGGCGGGTCTACGACGGATCGTGGATCGCATTTCCACCGATTTTCAATCGTCCAAATAGCATTCGTATTGGCACAAATCGTTCGTGTCCGTTCCTGATATTATATATCGCGTTCGTTTCGCTTCTTTCCCGAGCTTTATGCCGCGCACAATGAAATTCCCAATCAAAGCGTGATATTCGTTCGAACACATTTGTTATCGATGCGGTCCGAGCCTTTACCATGTGACAGTTTCGATAAAAGAAAAAAAGAAAGAAATAGTGGAAAGGAAGGAAAAAACATAGAGAGGATTTAAAGAAAATTATTCCTGCGATATTAAATCTACGCGCTACCTCTTTTTCGGTATATTAAGAAACCATGTACCTTAACCATTAGCAGTCTTAAAGTACGTGCCTTAATCATAAGTAAACGATATAATTTCATTAACATAACGTCTCTTGTAAAATGAGGAATTAATAGCCTATGAACGAGAAGTTTATATTCTACAATTCGTGACTTGTCGATTCATTAATATTATTAGCTATTAAATTATTATGTAGGAGAGTCCAAACTCTCAGTTTAACACAAAGTTATCACCCTTTGAAAACAGCTAAAATAAAAATCAAATATGGTATCCTATCATAATATTCGAGAGTTAACGTTAGAAGAAATGAAAAGCTGTAATATAATATACGCCTCGGTCTTTTCATATAAATTACCTACTTGTTTTATCTTCGATTAACGGCACTGCTCTGAAAATGGAGCTGACGTAGAAATACGACCGGTTAATGAAAACTATTGGTTCCCGTGCAAACGATCTTACAAATGCGAACAACGATGACGGTAGTCGAGTATGCGGGCGTTACAAGGAACAAGTGGAAATCTTTATTCAACGACCGTCTACATTCCAACAACAAGCCTCTTTATTGTTTCCGTGTTTCGATAGCTCTTGTTTTGTTCTCAGTTATGCTTAACTTATTGAATCGTAGAATTTACGATTACTTTTCGTTTCATTACTTTTGCTGCGATGATAAACCTGTGCAGTACAAGAATAAAGAACTGTAATTGCATTTTTCAACGAATTTCATTAACTCTTAAACAAATTAAAATATCTTGACTGAATAGATATAAATAATGGAAATATATAGAAGTAAAATTTGATGGAAATCGTGTTAGTTTCGAATATTATTTTTGAAGATTTCAAAGTTACAAAGTTGCTTTTATTATTTAATTATTGGATTTTCCTACGTTAGGATATCGTGTATCTTCTGTCTCATTTTCTTCGACTTGTGTTACGTTCAACGCAATTTCCCACGGAAATGTCAACTCGCACGAACAGCAGGACGCGAACGATCTGTTACAGAGACAGTAATAGTTTCAGGTCTCGTGAACATTTCAAACGTTGACTCGGCCAACATGTGTTGCATCTCTCGCGCAAAATATGACGTATGAGAAGATGTAACGTATAAAATTTCTATCTATAAACTATCTTTTTTGATGTATTTCACTTCATCGAGTTTTAGAACGGATTCTCACAATTTTTCATTAAATTCAACAAATCCTGCACGATCATTAAGAGATTATTCGGATCTGTAGTAATGAAATTCTTCGTTTGTATCAATGAAACATTGTTAGGAAATATTCTGCCAAGTGTTTTGTTAAAATTCAAAGATTTATGAAACTGAATATTTCGAATGTTCAATTTCCTCTCCTTTGAAAACGAATAACTTCGAATCTCTTTAATGAAATTCTATTGCAACGATAAAATCTTATAACAGCGAGAATAGCTGTTCCCTATCCAACAAAATATTTCATACGACAATCTATATATTTCTATTTTTTCATTTGCATTGCTGTAACGATATAGCCATCGTACAATCAAAAAGCTCTAATTGGACGACTTTACTGTTCATTAAAAATAGCATATAAAAACTACCAAGCTCAATAGCTCTTTTCTACAATTTAATATCACCGAAACCCCTGTCCATCGTTTCTAGCACGGATCCCTCAAAACTTTCAGAATCACTCGACAAGTTATTCAACCCTCGTGGCGAATCATCAAAGTGTCGGTCGTAGAGCGAAATTTATTTTTCTGACATGAAAGTTCCTTCGGAAATGCGGCCAGTTCAAACGCGTTGAATTTACCTTTGAACCTGTTTAAACCCTACCGTCTTTTGCCTCAAAGGTACGTATTACAGGACACGGAAGAACAATGAGGTGAAAATTCACATTATTCTACCACGTGTATCTAAAACGCGGAAACGTGTTTAACAGTTCAAAATAGGTCGAATTCTAGCGAAACACTGGCGCGGAAACGTGTACGATCAACGTGACACGATTAAATTCGTCGAACGTCTCACTCGTTTCCTCTTCCTTCTTCCCATCAAGATTTTTCCTCTGTATAATGTCTCGTCGGAGCAGAGATTCCAGGTCGAGAGATGCCAGACCATTAACGACGATTGTCGACTCGCGAAGTTGAATGAAGGTGTAGCGACTACTCTTCGACAATCAGACGGGGAATTCCCGCAATCTTCTTCGTCGATGGTCCATTTCGCCTCGGCTCATTGATCTCGATATCACTGACAGCGGCTGTAAGATCCATACATTATGATTAGACCAAACGAGAGATTAAGAATTGGAAAGATTTACTTCGTGGATGGATTGAATTCCGTTCTTCAGGGTCTCTCCAGTTGCGAATATAAGGCTCGTTAAATTTCTGTCACGTTAAATAATTTCAGCACCCTGAAGCTTCTACTAATCCTCCTGCGGCTCGTGATACATAATATTGATCTCCTGGTGGTAAAAACGTGGAATAAAATGTAACATATTGCGTATATCGAGAGCCTCTGTATTATATTGTAACATGTGAAATGATTGACAATTTCGCGTAATATCTACTTGTTTGGGATAAGATTAATTGGAAAAGTTTAAAGTAGCATTGAGTATTTGTTCGTTGAATAAATTACTGTATGTGATATCTCTTTATCAAGAAGATAATGAAAGTTTCAGTTGACAAAGCAAATATTATAATTATTCTGTTATATCGTGGAAAAGATTTTTAGCTATTATTAAAAATCATTTTTATATTTTATAAACGTACATGTGTATACGCATATGCTCGTATATCGATTATAAACAACGCGAGAATCGTAATTTTCAACATAATTCCCAGAATTGTTGAAAATCAGTATCAAAATCAAATAATTTTCCAGGAGAATATCGATAATATATACGTATGTTACAATATGGTTACTATGGTGACAAATCTTTTGAACACACCTTCTGGCTGTGTACACGAAAGTTTCGTTGACACGTTCAATAGACCTTATCGCGCAGTTTCTGCCCGCTTTCGGGATCGCCAGCGCGTTTTATCAGAATTTATTCACTTTAAGACAGCAGATGGCTCGATAAGCCAGTTAATCAAAGCGGAAAGGAACAGAAGGAGAACCAACTTTGAAGTAACTTTGGCTTCTGGGAATTTCTATATCTTAATGCATCGTTTCTCTTTACATTGATTTTCTACAATTTTCAAGTATTCCAGGAGAATGGTGGTATATACCTGAACTATTAACTTTTCTACATACGTGCTATATGCTAGTAATATTAAGTAACTACGTTGTACGAGCATACAAATTGAAATATTTATAAAAAAAAAAAAAAATAAACCAGTTTTTCATGATTTCAAACAATAACGATTTTTATTCATTTTATAGAAAGAATTAACTATAAAATAGGAAAACGTGAGATTAAAACCAATTTCAATTTCCGACATATAATCGAATTGTTTTACGATGAACTTGTGTATGATTTTATTATTTTTCAAACATGAAACAGTCTCAATTCCGCAGATATTCGCTTCAGAGACTTATTATCATAGCATCATAATAGCGTATTGTAGATTCAGTGATCAGATTGCCCTCAACTTAGATTGAATTCAATTTCTAACGAACTTTGAGTTACGTTCTCCTACATCAGGAGTAGAACAACATCCTGGGGGAGTATCGCGACTGATATATCAATATGAAACGTCATTTTCGCTCAGACTTCCAGTAGCCATCTTTACCGAGTTTTCATTACGTCTGCTCGATTCTTTATCCGGTTCTTTAGCCAGTTCTCTATCCAGATCCTTCGAGTTCTCTACACTTCAACATGGATCGTTGAATCCTATTGTTTCCACTCAGATTCCTATAGTTCTGACAGCTTCTAACGGCGTTACTCGAGTTCTCACTGTCTTTAGTCAAATTTATTGAATCCTGATCTCTAACGAGTTTTGTCGATTTCCGTCCGTCTTCACCACGGTCTTCCAATTTCTCGCTGCCTCTACGCCAGTTCCTCTGTATCTAAGTTCATCCGGTCGACTCCCTCGTGTCTATGGTTAGCATAATATGGCGTAATAGCACAAACCTGAGGTATCCTAGTTAGGTCTGAATATTGGCTGAATCTAAATGGGGTTCTGGCTACCTCGAAGTTCCTCTCGGTGGGTTCTTTAAATAATAGCAAGCTTTACGGACTTACACAAAATTCAAACTATCTCCTATCTTTCGGCTTCTACTTCTAGAATCTTCTTACAAACTTCATAGAATCCGGGATCGCTAGCTTAAAATTGTCGTAATCGCGGTGCCCGATTTCTTAGTCATATTCGAACGCAGTACGACAGTTATTTTGTTCTGATATTATTTTGTTATAATCTTCGAGCCTTGTGATTTTGAAACGGGGTTTGTGAAATGACTTCGTCCGCTCAATTTTTTGTAAGGATATAGATTTTCTAGAAATCTCACGTTGCACGAATGTTTCTCAACCAGTTGCTTCTTGTTCAATATAACTTTTAATTGCACATTACGTATTCACTTTTTTTATTCAAATAATGTACTTAGATAAATTTTACGGTTTTTTTTCTCAAAAGTATCGGAAATTAATTATATATTGTATGTATCTCCTCGTCGCAGTTCGTTAGAGACTCCCTTTTTAATAGCATAGGATTGAAGATTAATTAACGAGATACTGGTCGCGTGAATTGACTATAGATACTAAAGCTAAATGAGTTATTAACACCGGCGAAACTAAAGCTACAATGTCTACAGGATACAATGTCTTGCATCGCTGCGTATTCTCTGCTGTTCGAAATACCTAGTTATTATTACCAGTGATATTATTATTATTATTCTACCATAAAGGAAAAAATAAAATTGAACAGAATATTGTTGGTATTGTCTACTGTGAATATGCTATGGATATATCGATATAATATCATGGATATGAATTATTTCTGAACAACGTATTTGGCGTGGAAAGTGCTTGAAAATATCCAGAATTACAGTGGATGAAAAAGTAGCAGAGTCGGTTCTCAAAGAGAAACGTACGATCTCGAAGATACGGGGATAAACATGGATCGCAAACTTATCCAGTCACGTAGTTGCTAAAAATTTGCATATACAGAACAAGGCTACATAGTCTCCGTACTAGTCTGCGATCTACTTAAGGAAAGTTGCACGGCAACGTGTCACGGTTAGCCTAACTTCGTATAACATTTTATTTTGTGAATTTGTGTTTATTTCTCGAACCCCCTTAAATTCTAAGGGAGCGTCTTACATTATTACTTACTTATTGTACATTTAAACGAAAACAAATTTATAAACGTTATAGAATATTAGACAGTAATTAAATTAGCTTTTCTCTGTTTATATAGTAAACAGAAAAATAGAACTTATATAAAATTAGAATTTTTAGAATGTACATTGTAATTTATCTTTATAAATTCACGCGTCCCTCGACGCGTAAATAAAACTACAACTAAGAAAATATGTTCTTCGATGGATTCCATAGACACATTTCGTAACTAAACTGCAACGAGGTCAATAATTTATTACTGAAAATTGTTTTCCTGGAACGATATTTCATCATCTATTTCGACCCATTCGCCTCAAATTGAAAATAATCCCTTCTCGCCTGTATTACTTAACCACCCGTTGCGTCCAGCGCGCGTGTTTGTCTAACTGCAACAATCTCTGTACTACGACCCTCTTTCCGCGTAATTTTCGTGTCAGCGTACGTTCGCGCGTACACGAATGTAGGAAATGTCTGCATGAAATCCGAATAAATTTTGTGGCTACACGTACGTACTTACGTGACAGACACCACAGAAGGGACTTCGACCGTGATTGCTCGACTGTATGAATACGAAAAAGGGTTGCTTTTGCGCTAATAAAAGAAAGGAAGAAAGCGAGAGAGAGAGAGAAAGTGACATAATCCTTTCTGACCGACATTTCCATGTACTCGACTTTGACTCATCAATAAGCAGTTCCGAGATCTTTCTCGAGGTCCCTACGATTTAATCGCGACACGGAGAACCCTTTTTCATCCTCTCGTTTACCCTCGACACGAATAACCTCTTTTTGCCGCGGAAAATGCCACTCCCACTCGTTTCGATCCCCTGGTGATACATGCTTATCGTTCAACAGTCTAGATAGTTCTTAAATGATTCGACTCGATGTCCGAACGATAAGATACGTAAAACAATTCATCATAAGTGTCAAAGGCTGAAGCACTTTCAGATTACGTCTAGCAATCTAAGCTTCAGCAGTGAAAAATATCAGAGGATCGAGACGATCAAGGATTGATAGATTCTGGTCGATTTCTGTCAAAAAGGTTCGCCTGTTTTCTAAAAAGGATAAGTGATATAAGAGCTACTGACGAAACAAATGACGCAAATCGTTTCAGTTAGCCTTAGACGTCCAAGGATTTACAAGCCGCAATTTAATTTTATCTTTAATCGTTAAAAAAATAAACAAATACGCAATTGAAAATTGAATATCTTATATAGATCTTACTTATTTTTTAACGTCTACTTCTTACGTTTCTTTAAAATATCTATATTTTGTAGAATTAGGAACGTTAAAAATTGTGTAAACTCTGTTGAGATATATAAAAATTATTCAATGATCGTGTGATAATTAGAATGAAAGAAATAGCGTGATTTGTGCTTGTGGATACACAAGTGTCTAAGTACAAGAGATATTAAATCCCCGTCCTTGTATTCATGACTAAATTTCTCCGTTAATCGATAAGTACCAGCACCGTATCATCCCTAATGCAATATTTACACCGCTGTCTGTTCTAATTATGGAAATGAACAGCTATAATTAGTTCTCCCGGTATAAGTATCGGTGCACACGCACTGCGTGTCCTCCTATATTACAGTGAATGCTGTTCCACACAGCCCTTCGTGAATATTTTCTTATAATTTTTTACAATGTCACGCGAGTTGATAATACAGTTATAAAATTCGTTGAAATAATTTTCTTAGATCTACGTGAATAAAATGGAAAACAGGCAAAATAATAATTTTTAAAGCACGCTGTAGTTGAATTAGTCATTTCTCTTCACAGGAACATTCACAGAGAATTCGCAGAGTTAAAGAAATGTTTTCATAGCACGTAGGAATGGAACAGTAAAAAGAATTTGATTTAAGTAGTAAAAGTTGAACGTTATAAAATTAGAAACGTGTACAAAGCATTTATTTCTGATACGTTGTTTTGACGAAGAAAATTCGTTGACGTCAACCAGTCATTAATATCGATTGAACGACCGAGTAGACAATAAAACTAATATTATCAAAGACAGAAATGATTAATTATTTTCGTACTTCCTAGTACTAAAATTTACAGAACTTTAATATATTATACTCGAAAAATTCGAATATTTTAAACTATATATATATATATTGTATAATAACAAAAAGTGTCATAAAAATCATGTGCAAACGTACAATTTCACATTTTTTTCAGTTTATTATTGTTCTTACCACTGTTATAGTAACTATGTTCTTATACAACGATCTTGAATAATATAAAAAAGAGTGTTTAAAAAATTATCAAACCTTTTGCATAAGAACAACACGATTATTCTGTAAATTAATTATTTCGTGTAATTTCTATTACTTTTCTTTAGAGAAATCGAAATGTATACGTTGGTGTGATAATTACGATCGACCGATGGTTCGTTTTAGCGTTTCGCTCTGGGAAATGTAACAACTTGAATATTTCGCTAGAAAATTTCCGATAGTCTGGCTATCGAAAATCTTTTCAACCATCGGGTTTGCTGACCGGAAGAAATATTTCGGTGTCTTTTTTCCTCATCTTCTGCACCGATGGAAATCTGACATTCAAAGAGGCAACGGGGGAAAAATAGTAAAAATACTTCGCCGTACCAAAAGGTTTCTTTTCAAGACCACCGTTCTTTGCATTTCCCCTTCAGTTGCGGCATATCGTTTTCCATTCGAAGGGCTGTGATTTATTAACCGATCGAACATTCCTCGGGCGGAATCAGTTCTTTCTTTCGAAACAAACAGTATTAACTCTTTGGTGTATTTCACGAGGAAGAATAGCTCCTGGCGGACAAAAATAAAAATACTTTCCAAAGGAGTGGATTTGCATTGTCTTCAGCCTGATTTCGTAATAAACTCGAGCAAAGAGATCGCATTTTGCTGCGTTAACTAACTTATCTGTTCTTTTACGTCGTGCATTAATAATTAACAGACTAAAGTTTATAAAATAAAATTCTATTATATTACGAAAAACTCAGAGGCAAAATTAATTTTTAAAAATTGAAAAGGTTACATTTGAAGAAAATTTGAATATCTCCATTCTGTAGCGACAACTAGCAGAAAATCGACCACAAATTCAAAGTATATATATACACGTTCAATCTTAAAAAGTACATTCGTAAATAAGGTTCCACCCAAGAAGATGCCCCTTACAGGAAAGTTTGTTTCAAAATGAAATGAAATAATGAAACTGTACTCTATTAACAAATTTGATTCGCAGAAACTTCCAAAAGCAGCGTACAGATGGAGAAACTCTTAATTCAGTTAAAAAGCTCTCCCTTATTTTCTATTTCAGTGAATTAGATTTTTAAGCTGGGAAACGTTCGATGCGGTTTCGTTCAAAGATCAAGAACGTTAATGAAATTCGTTCCTCTTTCGCATTACTTGCTTTCACATTACCTTGACATTAATTAACCTTAAAAGCCTTAGACTTCCGAGTAGCTGACCTTCCAAAAAGACCAGATACTTTCACACTAGAAAGACGCGACAAATACAAGAATATTAAGAAAACGAAGAAGAAAATGACGAAATGCAAGACAGGTGGTAAACGAATCTTTCCGCCCAAAATATACATATGCAATATATTAACATCAACGATCAATTTAATTGAACCAAGCGAATGCGTCGTTTCAACAAAAAGACAAGTACAACAATAAAAACAACGCGACATATCATTTCTCTCCTCCGTGAACATTACCGGCTGTTTTTGCGTGACAATACCTCTTTTCTTCCTTGTGTTAACAAACACCAGTCAAGATCTAAGCCAGCAGCTTTTCCTTGGAAATCCTGTCCAGTGCTGTGGGAACAAAGAAAGGAAGGAAAAAGAACAAATCAGCTGTTCCTTCGGCGAACATGGAACTACGCGATAAGCCATAAAATGCAAAACAGATACGCGTTGTTCATAATATTTGCACATGTCGTGCCTTTTTCATGCCGCGAAGAGGATGAAACAACGAAGATTATTATTGGCTGCCGCGGAATAACGTGAACGCGCGTGTTTGCTCCTCTTTCGGCCGGTGAATTTAGAACGAAGAACAAGAGATATGAACGGAAGCGATGCAGAAAGAAGGAAACAATGCAAGGCCGCGGAGAATACGGATGGAAAACGGAGAAAAATAAAGGGTGAAAAGCGGAGAGTGAAAAAGGGACAGATCGGGAAGATGTTAAGGGTAGAACGTGTATCGAGTATCGCGTATCGAAAATCGATGTTCGCGCGCATGTTGTCACAATGGATGCGCGTTTGTTTGATTTCGTGAAAGTATTCATAGTCTGCGTGTGCGTGCGCAACACGTGACGACTTTCACGTTCACTTATCAAATGTTAGTCAAATAGTTTGGATCTACATGTCTGTGGTATGTACTGCAGCATTATTGAGCAATATTGTGTATGGATTTATACTTAGATGTTGACTCAGTATTGTTATGCAATTACACAATAACGTAATAATCCGTTCTATAACTAATTTCCTGTGCCATGACCACAATTCCACAGCCACGCATGTGCAAATATCCCCAAATTATAGGCCATTGTTAGAAATTAACGTAAATATCTTGTAATCAATAGATGATATAAGAAGATATTTAGGAATTAAACAGTGTTTGAGAACGTTCTATTTATCATATCTCTTTTAATCGAGAAGACGAATGCTACCTATTTAAAATCTTCGTACCATTGTATCTTAGAATATGGTCTATTAATTGGTTACTAATATTAATCGCAAGAATAGTCTGGTAACTTCTAATTACTTAAATTACGATAGAATGCGTGAAATAATACGTAAACTGAGAACATAGAGATTCGCAAATGTTACGTAACAAGAAACTATTCACGGCATTTCAAGCTGGCTCGGATAATAATTCAACAATCATAACATGTTATCCTCTGTACGTATAAACAGAACTTTAATGTAGAATAACAAATCTCCTGACGTACTACATCAGAATTTGTAAAATGTCTCGAGGATATATTTTCATTTTCTGGAAAGTTCCGTACGATCCTTTCACCAATATGCTACCAACACAAGTACATGCTTCGAAAGAAAATTATTTTTCAAAAGTCGCGTTCGTTTACTTAAAAACTTTGCCTTTAAAATTGTATTATCTCTTTTGGAAAAAGTTTCAGTCTCTTAAATCTGACAATTAGCCTTTTTAATAATCCTAGCTATCATTCAGATATTTTTCACCCGATAAGACGAAATAAGACCACCGCCTTTGTTTTAATCGTGATTTTGAAACAAGAGCTTGAACGTCCTGAAGTGTCGATAAAGTTCTACTGACGTTTCAAGTTACGTTACGTCAATTTCGGTCATACGTGACCGAACGGATCGAACGAAGGTAATCCACGACAAATTATTTTGGGCCAAAGGAACCGCAAACCGCTATCACCAGCTAGAACTACGAAATCATTGTAACGAACAGTTTGGCACGGTCTACGGATATTTCTATCGCATAAAGCGACCACTTACGATGATCGATGATGGAGATTATTATAACTACATAATAACTTATTTTATATTACCCTATAATGGAAAGATAAATTAAGAAATACATGTATATAGCCACGTAATCCAAGTCGATATCGTGCTTGAAAATCAATTATGTACGTTGATCTTTTTAACGTGCCAAATTATACGAAACACGATTATAGTCATAGTTTATGAGGTGAATTAGCTTCATAAATGAGCTATAATTATTCTAAGTACGCTGCTATTATCAGAGAACGTACGCACACAGCGATTATGCGAAATTTATAATTACTCCCGATTACGTTGGACAGATTGAATACTTTAAAAAACATAAATACAATTAAATTTTTTGAAACAAGATTCTAAGAAAGTAGATACATATATATATATATATATATATATAGTTTATTCTGTTGCAATTTGTAACGAACATGAAAAATGACATATAGAGATTTTCATCCTTCCTATGCGTGAAAATTAGTATCAAGTTTCTTGCATGCGCAATTGCGCTCAATTTGACGATACAATACCGCTTTCCAACGTTTGTGACAACGTGGCGTATCACCAAGTTATTCTCAACGAATGAAGTTCTGTCGGACTAATAGAATTTCTGATACTGCTTCCTCTCGCAATAAGACTATTAAATCATCCTGTTATCAGTTGGTCTCAACAATGAGAGTTTGGATCGTGGCATGAATCGCATAATCTCTATTCCACCGATAGATATGACAATCATTGACTAAAACGAACCATACAATTCTATGTAGTTTCATACATTGAGCACATGTTTCAAGAACACTTTTTCATTTTTATCTGCAGCAAAAGGACTTGTCATTGTGGGAGTCGTTGTCACGAGATTTAAAGTAGCAGTTTCTCGAAACTCCGCATGAGCCTATAGAGTACATCATATTCTGATTGCTAATAAAAATACAATATATGTACCTAAAAGAAAAAAAAGGAATCTATAGAAAGATATGTAATCTTGTATCGATAAAATGTATTAAATACAACGCATACCAAACTGCTATATTAAAAGTTTTATTCGATCGTTTCCAAATAACAAATTCAGAGATATTGAACGAGAATATCGTAATATTTCAATCATCGTTTCCGTGTGGCAATAATCTCATATATTCTCCAATGATATAATTTACTGTATCAAAATCTCGTTTCATTTCAGTGACGCTGTGCAACCGGTATACTTTATTATAGTTTACTGATGTAATCGATTTTCAAATATCCGGAAATGAGCCTGCACATTGACACATCTGCATGCGCGCGCGCGCGCACACCAGTTATGGCCCATTTAGGTCAACTGCCTCTTGTAGTGCTACACAATAACATTCAGCCAATGCTACTTGAGCCTGTTAGGATCATTGTCTTCGAGGATCATGTGAGCTCGCTGTTGATGTGCTTTTTCTTGCTATTTATGCTCTCGAGGATGCGCATTAAATACGTCCCTTTCGGCCAGTGCAATTCCCCAAAAGAACATCGATTTGCCATTCCGATCGGGTTTCAACATCCCATATGGCAGATAAAGAAGATTTAGTATCTAGTTCTCTGACAACCATCGAATAAAACTTTCATTTAACCATGTTGTTGAGTTATTATGATTAATGTAACACGTATTTCGAATTCGATTCACGCGTTGTACGTACAATTTTCGATTCTGGTTAGACTTCTAATTGAATTTTTTTTTTTTTCAAATGGATTCGTAGACTGAACTCGTTTCCTTGCTTTCTTCAGTAACAATGAGTTGTAGAAGAGTGCAATCTGATGAATTCTTGAAGTTTTCTCACTGAATTTTCTTTGCCACGACTGAAAACGCAAATTCACAATTCGAAGACAAATATAATTAAATTATATGTAAGTATTTGGAAATACGAGTATCTACAAATTTAAGATATAATCTCGAAAATTTAGTTTCAGTCGACAAGTAGAAGATTACTGCTACCATTACTACCACAGCGTGTCTCAAAATCGTTTGGTTCTTTTAAAATTGTCGTAATACGATCGTAAAATCTAGTTTTTCTTTTCGTCGTACGTAATTAATTCGCAACAGCGTGACGGTTCCACGTTGCTTGTGTCAACGTGAGACATATTGGATACTCTCGATAAAGAGACAGTTTCTACCAACTATCTTTAGGTAAAACCCTCTGAGAGGGATGGACTTCCTGTTACAAAGTAGAAAATTTCTGCTTTGGACAAATATCTTCTGAACGACTAACTCTCGCGAAATATACATGTTCGAGAAAATAACTAACGACATCAGATTCAAAGCAAATGATTATACCACAGACCAATAATTAATCGCTAGAGAAACAAACTTAAGTTAAGGATCTGAAGGAAAATTGTTATGTAATATTATGTTATGAATATTTATTCGTTTATGTAACTAGATACAAATATACCACACAAACAATATCACACTTCCTTCATTATAGGCTGACATTTTCCCTTCCTTTTCCATCGTAGTTTTGATATAAACGTGTAGAACAAATTTTTAATAAAAGTTCCATTCATTCCGTAGAAGATTCTCCAATAATTAAGATTATTCATGTCCAATGTGCAGCTCACGTTTTTACAGTTTATGCACGTACGTATATGACTCTTTAATCATTACTTGAACGTGAAATTCGTATAATGAGTCGATGTTCGGAGTTAACGCTATCCCTGTATTAATCAAATTGATATATCTGATCACTGTCATTTAAGACGGGTAGCACATAGTTTTGCTATCTCCTACGATGGAATCACAAAGGGTGACAAGGATCCTTTGAAATCGTATTGAACGTCGGCATTGCAGAAATAGACTAGTAGGCCTTTGGTTAAATGAAAGTGAAACCCAACCAACTGAAGTCGTGGCGATGGTGCCAGCGATATGTGGATATATCGAGGCCACGTTATAGTATTGTCAAATATAACCCGACACGCTATCGTATATTTTAACGAATAATGTCCGAGATAATCGAGTTACGAGTACGAGCAGATAAATGTCTAAAATGCTTCAGGTGCCACTCGCGTTTCGCGAAGTATTCGTTTCAAATATGTAAGCTCTTAGAACGACGAAATATGGTTCTCATTGTTACTTAAGGTATGGTGCTTCTTTTTTGATCCCAACTTAATTACATAAAAATATTTATTAATACCATTAGCGATATTACCAATAATACGCTTATTATGCAATTTAAATGAAATATTTAGTGAGTTTATTGAAACAATTTACTCAAAGTGTATGAAAGAATTGAACTTTTTGCATAAATGCTGAATAATTTGCAACACGTTTCTTCGGGCGTTTCCCAAACAGTTTTGATTAGTAGTTTGTTTATTAAAAATTCTGTCAATGTACCCATCTTTTGTGATGAGTTGACCGTGGATTTTTATGCATTGATAGGAAATTTGAAACTGCAAGATTGCACAGAATTCGCATAATATGAAAAAATATGTAAAACAACCAAGGTAGGTGTAGTGTTTTTTACAACACTTGATAGATGAAAACAATTTTCTATCGAGGTTCTATTTTTTTAGTCATATTTTTAAAAATAGGAATTTGCATGAAAATCCGTAGTGTACTGATGAAGGTTTGAAGCAAAAAAAAAATATTGCTGTAAAAAGATATATGATAATGCTATGTTAAAACAGGCAATGTAGCTGCCTTTATATACTGTATATTCAAACTACATCCAATTCTACGGTAGAGTGATCAAAATGTATTAGTTAGGTTATCGATTTCTTTTATTCCTAACAAGATCACAAGAAAAGTGTATAATTCCAATTAAAAAAAGTATCGTTTAGAGACAAGAGAGTGTCTTCCATAAAATTAATTTTTATGTTGCATCTCTACTCTCCCAATTACACAGCTTTGATTGGCAACATTTTGGATGTAACTGTAAAATTATTATTTTTCCTTTTAAATGCTTCATTCTACAATTTAATGAAATAACATATTTTATTTGTGGCCTACTTTTTGTAAAGAAATAATTTTCAAACTTTTTATAGGTTATCCTTTAGATAGATACACGCACAATGGTCGTTCACACGTGCATTTTACATCAGATTGCGTTATTTAAAATGCAAATTTTCCGAAAATTTGAATTCGATAGTTTCAAAGGAACGTATTATTAAATGCAAAACTTATCGTGAAGTCGGTATTTTCGTGACTACAAAATTATGAACGTGAGTTGTGACGAACGGCAATATCGCGAATGTCTATCTTCAAGTTGTAGTAAATGAAACATGAAAACACATATTCCCGCGAACGTGCAATTTTATAAGAGTTTTACTGCGTACGAAGGGAAATAATATACTTATGTTATCTCTCTACTTTCCGTTTAAATTCCATTAGATCGAAAACTTTGACAAATAGGAAACTATACATGTAGATGGTTCTTTCTATGTATAATACATGGCTATTATGGTAAATAATGTGCAACATAGGAAACTTTATATCATACGAAATATTGATTTTAAAGAAATCAAAGATTAAAAATAAAAGAAAGAATAAATTAAAAATAAAAAAATTATTTCGATTTTGATGTAACTATGGCCTTTTATCATATCAGTTTTAAATACCCTCAGGATGCCTGATCTAAGCAGAAAAAATAAAACAGTGGAAATACACAATGTCTACGGACTTGATCGTGTGTTCTAGTGACCAACTTAACCTCAATCAGTGAATTTAGAAGTTTTGATGATTGACTGCATATTTAAATATGATTATTTAAACTTAAATACATATTTTATTGTCACGAATTTGTTAATATTTCAGTTAATCTACAAGTATTTCATACAATTCTTCGACTGAACGCTCTAAATCGTAGAGAGCATATCAAAATCATTGACGAACATAGATCTTATTTGCAATCTTATCGTAATATCATAAGATTAGATAAATCAAAATAAAACATAATTGCAAATCATTTACCAAAAAGATCACATCAGCCGAAAGATGGCATCGAATTTGTTGAAGTCGTCACATATTCCAATTTAATACCGATTTTCAAATCACATACAAACAGAAATTATTGTTACACGTTCGCTCCACGATTCAAAAAGCAAAATTCAAAGATGACGTAGAAAAACGCTACAGTATCGCTACCTCGTGGCTGTATTCTTCAACAGTGGCTACCTTTATACTGCTGAATTGTCGCCACCGACTTCACATCCTATTTTACCGTCCGAGTCGAACGCTCAACCCGTCATTGTTGACAGTTTTCAGAGAAAGATTCACGCAGCTGTTACGAGAAACAAACGCTCTTCCTCGTTACAGCTTTTCGCTTGTTTATATACGCGTATTACATATTTATAGTTGTGTTCGTACGTAGTGATCAGAGAATTTCATCAAATAAACGTAATTATCCAGGAATTTTCGCTCGTACAGAAATTCACCATCGAACGGACAAAATGAGGTATTTATCGTAAGAGCGACTTTCTTTATTCCCGTGTCTTTACGTTTTTGTTCTCTACATCTTATTGTAATTTTTATACATGATTTCCAATTTCTATCTCTCTACCTGGGTAATCTTACTTATTTTTGGCAAATCGTTTCATCGCCGTGAAAGTCGTGAACGGAACAGTGTTAAATAGATAGAGGGAGAAACAGGCGGGAATCAGAAAACATAATAGTAACTGTCATACAGGAGTCGCCATTTTCCCTACGTTTTCTCTTTGAAAGTAGGATTCGTATTATTAATTATTGCATATCTTTTCTGACGCGTTAAATATATCGTTAATCGTCTGTTAATCCCAGTCTTTTTACAATAATTTTTCATTGCTTCCTGTATCAGAGATTTTGATAGAGATATTAGAAATATGTATAAGAAAGGAGTTTTAAATATATGTATACGTGGCTTCTATGACAAATATAGACGCTTATATATTATGAACTGATAGATGATTAATTATTTTAATCTTATCGAATGTTTCTTTCCTCTTGTGAAGTTTAGATTACGTACAGATTCTTTTATTGTATTTTGTGCGCTAGATATTAATTGAAATATTATTATATGAAGTAAAAGGTTATATTTTGAGTTACGTTATAACAAAATGGCGTCCCTTCATTACACAAAGAGGTATTCTATGGTCCAAGTATTATTATAACAGATGTCAATAAATCCTAATATTTTTCAGTTGATTTTTATGTTTAAATATTTTATACGTATGTTTTTATTTATCTTATCAAGTTTTGTAAATTCCACGAAATACCAATGCATTCATCGCTTTATATTTCGTAGTTGTATTTATTTTAATTGCACACAAAATCGTTAAAGCTTAAAATAGAATATATCTAGTAAACGTAATACGCTAGTTCAGTGTCAGTCTTCGCTGTTAATATAGTGATTGTGCTTTGTATATTAATTATATCTATATTTTAAATAATATTGTTTTAGTGATTTTAACAAAATATTGTTTTATAGTGGTAGACAAATGACGATGAATGGGAAAAGACCATCCTCAATCCCATCCAGACATCAGTCTGAAACTGCAGCACAACATTTTGATTTAATCAAATACATTTATGATTGTAAGTATCATACATCACTTTTCCTTAATATTTGTAAATAAATTTTGTTTATTATTAAGCTTTTTTTATTTCTGTTTACAGCATGGAATACAGTATCAAGAGAATTAGATATGTGCCACAATCAACCGCACAGTAATTCTTCTAATTATAGAAATGGAGCATCTGTCACATATTATCAAGAACGAGAACCAAATCCCCAACTCAAAGGTAAGTTGTATTCTTGTTGCATATGTCAGTTTTCATCTGTTCTTTTCATATGTTAATTTAACCTAATTAATATTTTATCTGTCATCTTAGATTTTGAGCCATTTAACCTTGAAGCCTGGTGGGGACAGCGTGTTGTTCAAAGTATTACTAGAAATGCAAATTCCTAGTGCCAGGCTCGACATATTGATTATAATCGAACATTCTCAAATAGACATAAGAAACAGAAAGAATAAATTCAGAGCTGCCGGAGAAAATTTTTCCATTTCTAGAAAGGATTTATTATATACTCAAAGATAAGTGACACGAAGAGAGTAGTATAGGTATAAATAAGTATCTAGCAATCAATTTTGAATCTTTTTGATAACAAAGATAGCATATTAGCAAATAATCAAAGATGAAGATGAAAGAAAAAGAAAGGGAAAGAGCAGGGTTATGGAAACATACATATTAGTATGAATATGACATTCCTCTAATCTTTTATCATATTTTAACATAATATCGCCTTTTCCTGAACCTTTTTACTCGTCGTGTTTTTAAAAGTATTTTACATAAAAAATTGCAATTAGGCTGTTTCTAAAAATGTCTTTTTAAGATTTAAGATTCAGCATGATGAATAATTCAGAATACAGTGCATGCTAAAACTATTTATTTTATTTGCCAACACAGGGCAAACATAATTGTAAGTTTATATTATAAATTAAATTTTCATTATTATATAATGAGAACCTTATAGTAATTCATCTTTCCATCTTTGTAATTAAAAACTTACATATGAAATGCTGAATCAAGAGCACATGAATTATATATAAATTCTATATATTTCAATCGAAGGAAATGTATGAGAAGAGAAGTTAGATTACCTTTTAAGGCTTATGCGTATATTGCATATATGTATTTTTCCACGAATTGCATTTCACAATTTTTAATAAATTTTTCCATTTACAAACGTGTAATGAAATCGCACTTCAATGTAAAAAAAAAAGTAAACAGGATAAATGTTTTGAGATTTTCTAAAAGAAAGTTTATTCACGTACGAGGACGTAGTAAAGTGCACCGCTATTGAAAACAAATAAGTATTTAATTCGTACTCAGAATAATGTGATAATTATTACGATTTTAAATATGAAATTATGTACATTTATTATGTATGTATGTATATGTACATCTATGCGTGTATAGATATATATTATAATGTGTAAGATTCAACTCGTAACATTTTTAACAATAAGCAACCATAACAATTAAAGTTTTTCTAAACTTGTGGACATCTTTACCAATTACTTCTAGTGGTATTTTTTTATGTACAATTGAATAGGAAAAGTATTATTATAATTATAATGAGGAATCTAGTTCGATACTGTTACATGTTACAAAGATCGTTATAATATTAGAGATTCGTGCACTTGAAAGAAAAGTAGGAGTCGCTATGCATAGTACTATTGAGTCAATGCTTTCATATAGTTTAATATCTCGTTATTTCCAAGCAAATGCGAGTCCTTATCGATCATCGTCTCAACTTGATTTAATGCGTTGAGTTTTAAGGTCTTAACGATTCGTTCCAAATTACAGAGACTTCTTTCTATCGCACGTTTCTCACTATTAAGCATCTATATTTAATTGAAGAATCAAATTGAAATTTTGTACCAATTGCTCTGACGAAATTGATGTACGTTTTTTCAATTGTATTGTACGAAATATAGTATAAGAATAAACAATTCAGTGTTTTAGTTTTCACTTTTATGACTTCCGTGTGTTAATCGAATTTATAATAAGAGTAACTATAATATTAACGAGATACTATACTCGAATGGTGTATTTATGTAAAAAATCAGTACTCATAAAACATATAAATAATTCTTTTAAATATTATTATAAATTTAAATTTTATTTTTTTTTTATTTTTTATAAGAAGCAGTGTAATATCTGTTCTTAGTAAATAAATCCAATTTCGAAATGTGCAGTTCAAAGTAGAGAAGGTAGAAATTTCTTTACTCACCGTCGCGCCACTGTTTAAACGAGAAAATGAATTTACTCCAGTAATTGCCGTTTGTGTGAAGTTGTTGGAAGTTTTCGTTTTCTTAGTTTGCGTGCTGCACGATATACCGGTTTGTTTGACGATCACAATTGCGTGTATATTTTTTAACAGTATCAACATTCTATCCATCGATGTTACCGAATAGTCGGTTTCGTTATCCACGAACTCTAATCTAACCACTTCTTTGCTGTTATTTAACGAAACTGGATATTTAATTTTCATCTCTCGATCGATTGACAATTTAAACACGTACTCTTCGTATACCACGCCATTCGAATGGGATTCGATGCACAATAGCCTGCTCCGCTTATCGATTATCGTACGTTCGATATCGAATTGCTTATTTCGATTATCGTTCTTATACGCGTCAGTTATTTCGCGCGTTACAGTTTCGCCGCGTTCGTTGTGTTTCATCGCGTTGCAAGAGTTATGATTTTCGTGAATTGACGAGTTTATCGAATTTTCCATCGTGTTTTCCTTCAACACTGGCGCGTTTGATAAGTTTCCATTATGATTCCGGGAATTTATTTCGCTTTCAAGGGGTTCGTGTCGTTCCTCATTTTCTTTCTCCGGGATATCGTTGTGCGTTTGGCTGAGCATCTGAAACTTTATAACGAATTCTCACGAAAATATCGCCAAGTGTAATGTGAAAACCTGTGTAAAATCGATTATATGTAGAAGTAGTATAATGTGATTACGAGTTTCTTGTTCGAACGATTTATGGAGGCGTCTCACGAGATATAGAATTCGAACGAAATTACGGAAAATTTGGTAATTTCGTTTCAGAAGTTTTACAGAGTAAAGGTAAGTAAAATTGATATTTTTCTATAAAATTTTCTGACCATGTTCGAAATATCAATCTTTGCAAGTCTTACGTTATTACGTTTTTCTCAAGTGGATTCGCTTATTTACGGTTATACGTGTTACATCGGGTTCACGTAAAATTTACGATCAAAAGGGATTTCATATGGAAAGCAATGGGCATAATTTCTCGATGCTATTATTTTATAGCTCGTATTATCGATACTAAAGGAGTCATTCTCATATTACTTTTTATTGCATTCGTGAAATACGAACTTTTATATTTTATTAATACTTTTCATTCGTGACGTATATTTTCTTTACTTTTTAATTTACGAAATAATTCATAATGTGTAGAAATATGTGTCATTAATAATTTTAATTAGATAATGAAAAGAAACAGAAACAATGTTTTTGGTTTAATTTCTATCTCGAGTTTCGACATATTTTCCTACCCCTTTAATTTTAAGTAACCTAATTAAGCGTTCTACCGTGGTGGACTGTTTTGAATATTTTAAACTGTTCGTATACATTTACCACGTTAGTGTAAACCAAATATTTGCCTTCTTTTACAGCATTCTGTGGTTGTCGCTCGTTACGCGATAAAGCCTACACGGAAGCATAAAATAATAGAAGTGGCTTGACAAAAGTAGAACCGCGGTATTGTTTGGAGGGAAAAAAGAGTACGTACAAAAACATTGATTCGATAAAATTTCGAACAAGTCGTACGTATGCAATCGTATAACGCATCCTTTATGCAAATCTAAATTGACTTTCGCGGAACATGGAAATGGTTTTGTACTACCATGATGTATATCGATCGAAATATTTTGTATCCAATTGTACCGAAGTGAACAGACGAAATCTGTTGTGTGTTCTTCCGTTTGATGAAAATATTTATATCTATGCAAGGAAAAGAAGAAAGGTCGAAAGCTATTAACTTTCATGTTCCGTGTAGAGAAAATAATAGATTGAATAATATGTAGTTATAATGGAAAAGATTATATACTGGATTAGCGTAAGATGTACAGTGTTACGCACAGATATGCTTCGCGTTCCATCGTATACCAAGTTTTACGTACAAAGCCAAAATTTCTTCTTACGCTTATTATTATATCTTTGGACCTCGCAGATTGTTTCCGTTTTCGACTGTGTCGCATTATAATAAAATACTATGCTTTTTAATCATCAAAGAAGATTAAAAGCGTACGTATCATGTTTTTCTCCTGTAATCTTTATTTCGTTATTTTAATCATAGCTGCAGCTATAGCAGAATTCACAACTAAAGAAATAGATAGTATTGCAGTTTCCATTAAACGGATCGAAGATACCTACCTTCCTTTTAAGATTCTTTACTACCTGCCTCAAAACGGAATTCTGTTCCCTTAATAAAACCAGTTGCGGTTCATCCTTTCTGTCTTTCACGATCCAAGCTAGATGCCTGAGATTCTTCATGCTTTCTTCGAATAAGTTTCCCCGTTCGGTCAAGTTCTTCAAAGCTGTACAGGAACGGATACTTATACGATGGAATCTGGAAGTGGTGGATAATACTTACCTTCCGCTGTAAGTTGACAGACAGAGCCGACATCCACGTCGAAACGTTTTAAAGTTTCAAGTAGATTCGCCAGCTCAAAACCTCGGTTTTCCTGCTCCCTTCCAAAACCCTCGTACATTTCTACACGTTTCTCTAATCGGGTCACCTATTAAAAGAAAATTCAATGTCTCGAAACAGAACGTTATTGCTTTCTACCCGAGTGGAAATCGATTTAAACTTTTCGCTTGATTTTAACGTTTTCAACGTTTCAAATATTTCGTTTTGATTACTCTGTTGTTTATTCTTTCATATGGCTGTAATTTATTATAGAACAAGTTGACCAACACCGATGAATAATAAATAATAATTAGACTGTGGATTTTTATACAAATTCATATTTTCACGAATACGATTAAGAGAATATGATGTAGAGAAGAAATTATAATAGGAAACAGTTTACCTATTAAATATTAGAAGAAGTACTATACACGTTTGTAACTTTAAGTTTCCTATAATCGTATAAAAATCCGCAACCGAAGAATAAAAATAATTAAAAAATACTTTAGACGAAAGAAATGATGGTCATAGCGACGTTTCCCTTCTTCCAATTTCGGTTTCATTTCAATTTCATTTTGTAGTATTATAACCATTCGGGATAACCTGTATAATTGCCAATGAATTTCGCAGAACAATTGCAATTTGAAATGAATCTTTTTTCATAACGCGGAACTGTGCCGCGCGAAAATTCCTATTAAAAGTACATCGTTAACTTCGTCGGCATTATAATTCTGTATAATTAAAACTGCGTATTATAAGCGTATTCGTTTCGCAATTCTGATATTCTGGAAATAATCGTTTCTAATCGATGAAATTTCCGGAGCTTGCTGCAATTAGATTGGAATTACTATTTTGCCTGGAAATTGAAGAGCGAGAAACAACATGCGTAGCAACTTCAATTATTGTTGCGTAATTTTACGACGCGGTATCTTTTATTAACGAACCATTAACGATTTAACAACCCTCGTAGTGTTAACAGCCCTTTAGTTTCCACGAATTAACGCGTTGGCACCGTTTCACTTTCGAAGGTTAATGCGCGCGATCGTAAAACCTTCGTGTCAACTTTGTTTTGCTTAAGTAAATACAAAGATCAATGCCATAGATACAGAGAAGAAAGCGAGAAGATCGCATAATAAAATGAGATACTTTTGATATTAATCTTGGAAAATGGAATTCCTTGAATTAAGAGAAATATTACGTAGATGGTTCAGTCTAAAATACGATCGAGCCAGATATCATAAAAGCTACAAATAGAATTATCGAATTGTAACTGCAGATTAATATAGCGCATAACGTTATAAAGCAGACACTGAATTAAGAACTATATGTCCTGATTTCCATCCATTTTGGGGGCAATTTAACTTACGTAAAGAAACGACGGGATCGTCAAGACGTTAGGAAGTAAAATAGAGTAACGCGATAATTCACGTTGTAAATTCAAGTTGGAAAGTTAAATTTGGCTTTGATGTTTATTTCGCACACGATGTAGACACAGTAGTGAAAACTTTACGGGTCAAATAAGAATTTGAGATCAACGAAATTTGCGAAAACACGAGACACCGAAGACTAAAGTTTCTGTAGCTTTAGTTTCGCAATCAGAAAGACAATAAGTTGTCCGGAAATTGCTTAAAAATTGATTGTTTGTACTGGTTGGCGAAGCTTTATTGAGAAACGTGTTGATTAATACAGACGGTCAGGTGTAATTTTCTCTCTTTCTTCCCGTCTCTCTATCTGTGTCAGAGATAAAGGTTATTGCATTTGACGTGCTCCCTACAGAAATTACGAAAGACCTTCGGCTGACGTGCTTTCGACGGCAAAGAAAATACACTCTGAAATTCCTCGAAATTCTTGCCAACGAAGTTCTCTTCCCCACAGGGAGATTCTCTTCAAGAGGTGCTCGAACAGTTTGCGCGATAAACTAGAAACAACACGATGAATTTAACATTTTTTGCACGAACGTTTATTATATCCTACGTGCTAGAAACATACTCGAGAATAATTAAATAATTACGTTGAATGAATCAGAGAACATTTTTTTTATCGTAGGTGCAAATAAAATATAAATATTTATATTTTTGGAATTAAACAGCAGAGTTATTCCACGTAATTGTCAAATGAGGAACAGCGGAGGAAACGGTAGAATAAAGGGCAGTAATTAAAGTAGTTTAAAGTAATTTAAGGGCTTAGAGGCGTGTATCCGACTCACTTGAAACTCGAGGTCCACTCGGACACTGCATATTCAAGAGGCAACGGAAAGGGTGACAACTTCGATTTCGCGTATCAAAAAGGCGATGGTTCAAAGGGCACACATTTTACGATGCACTGCCTGTAAAAAGGCTGGCTACAACGCCGGACTGAATGCATATCAATTAAAAAAGTGCTTTGATGTTGGTTTACGGTGCATGTTGCATCGCTATTGCACCCGGAACTTTCTCAGCTTCTATAGGTACCGTTAAGGAAAATTCGAATATCTCTTGCCGCGTGAAGAAATCAAACATAACGCAAAATATTGTTAGGGAACTTAGAAAATTAACTTTCGTTACGTAAGTTATGCATCGAAGCGAATATCTTTCTTTGCTTGCAAGCGATGTAAAACTTGTATCATTTCCATGGTGTGTATATTAAATTTATTTTTACTTTTCATTTAAGAAATCCACTGCGTTACTAACGAAAGTTTTAATAAGTTTTCTTTTTCAAATACCTTTTCTTTAGCTTCATTGTAAAGTTCGACTACCTCGTGAAATTGTTTTTCCGCAGTTTCTCGGCTCATCTCCAAAATATCCTCGCATTCTCGTTTAACTAGCGCCACTGTATTCTCGCATTCGATTTTGTCTCTGAAAACAAATCGATTAATCTATATAAATTGCCTTAACCATGGACCAAACGATTGGAGTAATTTATTCTCTGATTCAGTCCATACCAATTGCAAATTTGCTTCTATTATGCTTCGGCTGTACACACTATATACATCTACTGTTATATATCTATAACGATATACACATCAGGTACATACATATATTACAATTTAAGCGTTTACAGTGGGCAAACAGTTTTCATAAAAACTAGGATACAGGACGAGAAGGCTCAAGTTTATAGGAACTCGATTTTTTAATACATTCGTAAAATTTTTTATGATCCAATAGTACTATTCGAACTCTGCATCTTCGATTTTCTTGTTCTCCTACTTTACTTTACTTTACTTTACTTTGTGCGATACAATTTTGAAAATCTTATTTCGAATGTGACTGTGATTCAATTTCATTTACAAGCAATTTTATTAAATTTCCATAAGATTTTATAAAGAAAGCTTTTGTCATATTTAATTGGAAAGTTAATGTTATAATTAAAATAACTATAACGAAATATAATGAAAAATTATATCCATTCTGATTTTATGTTTTATTCGCTTTGCGTTATTATTTAATTACGTAGATGAAAAGGATAAAGTTTCTTTCGTAAACGATATGAAAACACGTTACAATTAACAACAGAATAATTCCTTTTGTTTTCTCGGTACGTTTTTCAACGCCGCTTCTCGTTCTACATTTAAAAATATCAAAAAAATTTCTCAAAGGGGAACAAGAGTTGTACTTTACAAGTCAAAAATAATAATTCAGAGAGCGCTATAGTCCATGACGACGTTACAAATATTTTAATGTCGACAAGGATTTCGTTTCGAGATTTTAAACTTTTCCAAAACTTTCCAATTTCTATTTCAGCAACATGTCTGCCATATTTACCCACGGCATTCTTGATGAGCGACGAAAGTGCATTACAAAGTTTGAAACGTCGGCGATGAAGGAAAATGTTAAAGGTACAGAGATGATTTAGTGATGAAAATTCATTCATAAGGAAGTTTGACTTTTTCTCCGGGAATCAATCTTCTGAAACTTTTCGACGTTCATCTTCCAGTTTCAGTGCGTTTACAGAGTTGAAAGAAACAATTTCAGTATCTGTTAATATTTCACCCGTGTACTTATCCCATCGTTCACATTCTTCAAAAAGTGAGCTATTAATTCTTTAAAACGTTGATTATTTACACGGAACGCTGTACTCTTCTGACATTCGAAACATCGTATTTAGAAGCAATGAAACTATTACGCTTTCGACTCTGTTTGACGATGTTAACGTGCTTCGTTAAATACTCACTTTCGATCGCAGTACATTTCGTCCGTTGCTGCGTATTTGACTGGAGGATTGTTAGATGTTAGTTTACGGTGTCCATAAATTATTCATTACGTTGTTAAACACCGTTCTATAATAATTCCATAATTCCATTTTATCGTACACATGAATTGTTTCACGTGATCCGTGATAGAATCATGTTATCGTCGAGTTTAATGATTGTTATTGTAGAAAAAAATTATTGAATTGGAAAAAACGTTCGATAAATTCCGAGTGTTATAAATATTTTCATAGGTAATCGTACCCTTCAGTTATGCGATTTGATCGCGATACTTATCGAGCAGTAAAACGCGATTGCTCGCGATTGTAAAGTCGTAACAACACAAAGCATCAGAATTCGAGGAATACCGCAATTTCAGTTATAGCACGGAGGATAGGTTATCAACTCGTTGCCGTTGGATGCCAGGACATTGCTCATACAGAAGAACTTGGATACGTAGAATAACATTAAACGAAATTCCAATCGTTATTGTAGCAAAAATCGTTGTTTCCTTTATTAAGATATAAGGTATAAATACGCATAAATACTAGTACAGGATAATATTCAATATTTCATTTGTATTGTAGAATTTTGGAACGACATTTAACGTGCACTCGTATCAAAGT
This sequence comes from Bombus pyrosoma, assembly GCF_014825855.1. NCBI lineage: Eukaryota > Metazoa > Arthropoda > Insecta > Hymenoptera > Apidae > Bombus > Bombus pyrosoma. The sequence goes on along the minus strand of NC_057776.1, from coordinate 18,728,818 downwards.
TTTGAAATCTTTCAACGTGAAAAGTTATTTTAAGGATAAACGTTGCGTATCGATGTTAGGATTTCTATTTATTGTTAGAATTTCGTGGCTATACTTGAGTGTGACGTGGCGAATTAATTGACAATAAGTCATTTGTTAATAATCTACCTTACATGCTTGCAGCTCCGTGTCTATCAAACAAACCAACCACAGGCTTTCAACGTTGTCACAAACATGACCTACCTTGAGGGTAGTACACGATGCAAATTTCGCGTAGACAGATAGAATAGAAACATGGAGAATAATTTTCCCGCGTTGCTGGTTCTTGATTTATCACGATCGAATCCACTTCGCCACAATCAAATCAATTCTCGCTTTGTGTCTGGTTCGAGTCAATCTCGTGGAGAATCCTTTTGTGCAATAGAAAAAATGATAGTGCTACATACATATAGGCGATTTAATATCAAAAGGAAAAGTGGAAATTTGAAGGAATTAAGTGGCAATTATTTAATTTATTTCTCGTGATACGTAATGATATTTTAGACAGATTATTGCGCTTATTTTCGCAGCATAAAGACAGGAGAATGAAATCTTACAAATTTACAATCGGCCGAGGAACGACGTTCCTTCTGTGTTATATAAAAGTTGCATTTGTTTAAACATTGATGGTTTTTCGAAGTACAATCCTCGTAAATTCTTTTCACTCGATAAAAAGTTTAGCACTCGGCACGATAAATCTTCGCTAGTGTGAAATAATTTCCCAGCGAACTATTATAAAAGTTCGGGATCAGTAATCTTAAATGGAAATGAGATTTACATGAATGATTTTATCATGCTTTTACCGACACCGTATTCTATTCTGTGATTATGATCGAAAAAGAATCATTGCGCCCGCTGAGACCAGAATAAACGTTCCGTAAGACCTTCAATTACTTCGAATAGAATGGATCGGGTTTCCAATCTAGAGCGGTTCGATCGTTTTTCAAGCGTGGAACTGTTCGGTTGCTTTAGTTATTCCTATCGCTTTGCACCACCAATAACCAAGACGTCTTGTTCGGTTTCGTCAAGGAAATAACTCGATTTTGTAGATAATTTGTAAAACAACACCACGGCTATTACGTTCGTTAGTATGGTCGTAGTTCTTACGAATAAAATAGCTGGTGTTTCTATATTCTATCTGTGCCTCCCTTTTTTTTATTTGGATAAATTTTACAATCAATTCTTATCGACAATTATAAGTAAATTTTTCTAGCGTGGTACTATGATTCTAGTTGAATCTAATGCTTAAATCGAAAGGGTAATGTCTTTTTAGCCTGCGGATCTGATCCGACGTGTCAAGTAATTGTGTAACTAGTGGGTTTTAGTGGTTGATAACTCTTATGTTATATCTATTACTGAATTTGAATATTTCTTCTTTGACTGTGGGTATCTTGAGGACGAGGTTTCGTTGGTAACATACCAAGGTGCATCTATTAAGGATCTTAGGGTTTTCGATTGGAATCGTTGAAGAATTTCTATGTTGGAATTACTCGCTGTTCCCCACAGTTGGATTCCATAGGTCCAAACAGGTTTTAATATGGCCTTATATAGCATTATTTTACTCTGCGCGCTTAAGTTGGAACGTCCGCCAATGAGCCAGTAGAATTTCGTTAATTTTGATTCAAGTTGTTTGGATTTATCTACGATATGTTGTTTCCATGTCATTCTTCTGTCCAGTATCATGCCCAGATATCTGACTGGCTCTTTGTTTGGAATTGGAATATTATTTATGGTCACCCGTGGGTAGGTTTGTTTTCGCAGCGTGAAGATTATATGACTGGATTTGTTTTCATTTATTTTGAAGCGCCATTTGTGGAACCACTTTTCCATAGGGTCGAGACCTCGCTGGAGAGTAGAGGAGGCAATTATCGGGTCTGAGTGGGATGCTAATAAAGCTGTATCATCGGCAAATGTCGCTGTGGTTATTTCTGTTAAAGTTGGTAAGTCGGCAGCGAGGATGGTGAACAGCGGAGGTCCGAGGACACTGCCTTGGGGTATGCCAGCTTCTATTGGAAATGTTGCGGTTACATCGTCTAAGTATTTAATCACGAACAGCCTATTGGTTAGATATGATTTTAAGATGTAGTAGTAGGTGTGTGGTAGGACAAAAGTCCTTCATGCCACACTTTGTCGAATGCCTGTTGAATGTCTAGGAATACCGCAGAGCAATATTTCTTCTTTTCTAAATCTTGGCTGATTTTATGGATTAAACGATGAATTTGCTCTATCGTATAATGTTGCTTCTCTATCCGTGTCTGCCTCTGTTTCTATATTCTATCTGCTCTTGAATCTGACTCTGCGTCCAAACGTATCTACATAATATATCTGTCTATACCTGTATTACATATCGCAGCTATGTATTTGTACCTGTGTGTACGAGTATGTGTATCTATGTACATAGGTATATGTATATATACATACGTTTCTCTTCCTTCCCTTTCTGCGCGCGTGTAAATTACGCGTAACTGAAGCTATTCGCACAATATCATAAATATTGGATTCATTGAACAGCGGTCAGAAATGTAGCCCGAAGCGGGGTCATGCAATGAACTATTCAATCCTATTTCGTCCTACGATGACTTCACGGTTATTTTAAATTTTCATCTTTTATTAAAGGGAACATATAGATTCGGCACCGGTTTATTTCAAAGAGGGATTTTTGATTGGATTGGTTGGAACGGTAGAAACTGTATTTTTATAATTCGGAATATAGGATCAGAAACACAGGATCGACGGACTATACCACTAAAACTATAATTTCACGAGCTCCGTCACTGTTTATGACTTTTCTAACTTACTTCTGTCAAATTTAGATCTATAGTTCTGACGTTGTTGCCGTTTTAATTTTACTTGTGCTATTTAAAACGCGAATTTTATGGAAGAACGTACATACATATTATACATATTTGAATTATGTCGAATATATTGATCATAGTACGCCAGGCGAAAATTCCTGTTTAAAATCGCAATTACTTCGTGTATTCGTAAAAATAAGTATGGCAAGTCTGTTTGTTCTAATTAATTTATTGATTTCGTTCGCCAGAGAGCGGAGATAATTTGGTGAAAAACACGGTTTTCTCACGATAAAACTGTCCGCGTGAAATACGTGTTCCAGGTTCCTATACTGGTACAGTTCCACCTGATTTTCTGCTTTAACGATCTGTTTGTTCAATGTCACGAGCGGATAACACTCAATGAAATTGTTATATCAATCGAGCTCACTTGTTAATCACACGGTTTATTTGAAGTTGCAAATGTATAAGAACACTCTACAACGCATTCGATATTCGTGCGAACGCTTCAAATTATAAATCCGTGTTTTAAATTTCCGCTTGTTACGCGAATTTACCAATTTATTTGTTTTCGGATAAAAGTAAAAATCAAAAACTGATTCTCTCGATAAAATCATATCGTTAAATAACACCGTTCAATAACTCTATTTATTTTTTAATCCGGAATCCGAGCATTGCTCGAGACTGTGTTGCATGATGCATTTGAAACAGTATATTTTAAAAGTTTTACAATTTCAGAAACCAAAATATTTTAAACAGGTTTCTAGTATTATCTTTTAAGATTCTAACGGCAGGATGCGAATAATTAGAAATATATAAAAGCTTTTCGTACGGCCCAGTTTTTTCATAAATTTTGCAAATGTGGTCTTCTTAATACACACAGAAATGTCGATGCGATTCTAACGTCGTCGATAGAAAAACTAAATGATTTAGCAGAGATTGACGGCAATCTACGAACAGGACTGTGTCGTCCTCCCTCGAACCCAGTAAATGTTCGGTTCTGGTGACAGTGGATTTATCGTTACAAGAACCGCGAACCCGATATTCCAGCGACGATATCTACATCGTAAAGGTTCGTTTGCACTGTGCGATAAGTCAAGATGTTTACATGTTCTCTTCTTCTAACTACCGATGCTTAACAAATGAAGAATATTTGGAGTATGTAAAATATATAAAACTTTGTCTTCTTCTCTCTCTCTCTTTCTCTCTTTCAAGTTAATTAATTTCAACAAGCAAAACGTTTCTATTGTGTGCTGCAAATTACGCTAGGTGTTGTGAAAAATTGACGATATCAAAGGACGTAAAACGTGATATAAAGTCACAAAGTATAAAATATAGCGTGATTCGTCATAGTGATTCGTTCTACACACATTTTATTTTGGTATTTGCACAATTGTTGACGTGAATTTTCAGTTTGGTATTTGGTATTTGGAATTTTTTCTCTGATGGGATTTATCTTTGACGGTACATATTGATTTTTGAGATTAAAGGCTTTTAATCCTTTTAATCCTTTTGTAATTTCCACTTTTTGGGATTACGCTGTTAGCTTCTGTCATTCTTTTGCTATATTTTATTTTGTGGTTGCGTCCCTTTTCGTTCTTTTCGTCATTTTTGTTTTCTTGTTCCATGTTTTCGACTTTTTTATTAATTCTTTCTTCGATAACACTGGATATAAAATTTCTAGGGAACTCTTTTCTTTTTCTTAATTTTGGCATTATCCTGTATGGATTACTTTGAACTTTTCAGCACCTTTTTGTAATCGATTGTGGAAATTATATTTCTAGAATGTTTAATTAATCCAAATTTTGGAGAAATATTTTCATATATCAATGTTACGAATTTAATTTACTGTAAATATACTTTCAAGCATCGATATTTTTATAGTTATATTTAAGGAAGAGATTATGTTACTTCTACTATATATATTTCCTTAAAATCCGTATCTTCGGCAATCTTCCGGATTAATGGCAAATAAAGCGGTTTAATATATTGCTAAAAAAGCAATTATCAAACGCATTTGTCAAATATATCGCCGCTGTGTTTAATCTGTCATATACTGTCTTCCCAAAATGTTACGTAATAGAGCATGATATTTAAATTTTGTCAGTTACGTCTTTCCTTACGGATGGATAAAACCGTATACGTATTTCTCTGGGAAGAAATATATCCGTTTCTCTTTTCGCATTTCGATTGTTTCTATCTGTGCATCGCGAAATATCCTATGTCGATGTTTATCAGCGCGTAAACTGTTACTTCCTGGGAATTCTCCACGGTAGAAACATATAAAAGCAATACGATTTCTCGGTTTGATTTTTATGTTTTTACCGTGCGAAAATTCGGCAACTTTTATCTCGTAAAGTAATGCGTCGATGATTGATTTTGTTGAAATTCTAGTAATTCCCGCTATTTAAGTGAATCAGCTGGCTGAAATTATCAATAATCGGGTTCTCATACCAACCGCGTTTCGTCCACGGGAAGCCACTTTTATCCGATATCGATATCGATATCGATCCTGCAACTAGATAGGTAACACGTATCTGAAAAATTGGCATATCCGTTGTTGGTTTGCATTCACACATTGCGCAAATTGGCGTTGATTTCCGTCGATTTAGCAACATTTTATTCCATCGATCAACGATTTCAAGCTATGCATAGAGATTTAGTTACAAAGTTAATTAATTACAAAGGTTCATACACCCTAGATCGTTAAATAATTAATATCCAGCTCCTGCAATATTTGAATAAAACGATACAAATGTAAATCGAAGGAACTATAAAATAACAGACACGGTTTTAACGTGGCTGATCTCGTAAATCAGGCAACAAATTTTTAACCGATCAAGTATGCAATTTCATCCACCGTTTTTCTCCATCGCTGTACCACTTTCGGAACCGATAAAAATTTATCGCAAATAACTGGCCTGTTCACCGTGAAGCTTTCCACGAAAACGTTCCGCGTGCGAGTTTTCACGCGACGTTACGACGTAAATTGAATTAATTTATCGCGACTGAGATGAACGATGGAACAGCACTGCTTGCTATCTTCTCGGCTATGCGGAGCTCGCTGATATCGTATTCATACGCGTGAACACCACGTCTCTTCATGAACAGCGGCGAACCTCGTTTCCACAGCGAGCCTGTTATATCAGCCTGCGTTTCATTTCGCATTAAAACATCGTTCAATCTTATATTCCCTTCGCTTGTTGTTTTCTACCTAGAGTGGACAATGATGATGCGCGCGTAACGGTTTCACTTTGCGCAACAGTTACATCGTGCCTCGGTACGGAAAATAATCAAATATTATTTTTCAACATTCCGCGTTCAATTTAATTTATAAGTATTTCTTATACGTTCGTTTTGTTAAATAGTTACGGTCGTATTCAGGAGCATTGCATCGATATTTCGATATATTTAAAGTGTCAGATATTAGGTTGTCCGGAAAGTGTCTTTCTTCTACAGACACGTCTTTTACAACGATGCATCTTTATACAAACGTGAAACCTGATCTGTCGAACGTTGTGATCTTTATTTTGATAGAACAAAATCGCATCATACGTAATTCGATTATTTCCTTGTAAAACGAAAAAAACTTTTCGAACGACCTAATATTTAGCGGTATATAGTGTATGTGTTCGATACATCGTTTGAATTTCCGTCAGATTTTTACGAATGTCGATTTATGCTTTTCTATTTTATGTATATTTTATTTGAAATAGCGCTGGAAGTTTTTGCCAGTATCCCCTTCGTAATAGTAACACGAATACGTAGATTTGAAAAATTTTCGAAATGCGTCGATTTCAATGATACAGTACCGACAAGCGACTGATAAATTTAGACGAATGAAAAGCAAAAGCGTGTGATGCGATCTTATTTTTACGGACACCATCGTTAATTTTACGACGTTCTTACGTTAAAAGTATTCTACACTGTGTTCCAACGAGATCTAGACTATATGGAAAATTTCTTTATCAAAACCTTGAGATCGGGTTAAAAAGTTGCGTTGAAACATTAGCTGGCAAAACAGCTATCAATTATTGTAGCTTTAAATACTTTACCGTGTTACTACCGGTATATGGAAGTTACACGGAAAGAATAAAAATTAGAAGTAAAAATCTGAAAGTAAAATTTTCGGGAAATTTTGGTGAAAGGGTATAGTTGAGGAGAAACGCCGGAAACGAGCGTAGGAGTGGCGGGAGAGAGAACGAGGAAGTTACAAAGAGAAAGTCTTAGAAATAAAAGTACGAAAGAAAGTGGAAGATGGCGCGGACAATGGTGGAAGAAGGTGCAGGTTACCGAGTCCTTTTTACAAGTTCCGTCGTTGCGACGATTCTATAAATCTTCCGGCTTCTTCGGTTGGAATTTCCCCGCGCTTTTGCTTCTTATGTTAATCGACGGCTGAGATAAATGATTTTATATCCTGACTCGTGCCTAGCTGGGTTTTAATAACCACACGACGAACTGATCGAAAATGCTAATCTCTGTTCCCGATGAATACCAGTCGCACGGATTAATTACATTTGACTTGGAACATTGCACCGTGAATGCGAAATTAAGGCGCGATTATTAAAATCGTCAATGCTCGAAATTAGCAATGTAATATCGTCGTGCGATATCTTGGCACGAATTATATAACGTTCTTTTATGATATCAGAATTTCTTTCCTTTTATTATACGATTAGAACGGACCATTTCGCGAATTTCGTTCGTATTTATCGTTACATGTAACGAAATTCGAATCGAACCAGTTCTTTTTATCGAGGAACGAGATTCGACGATACCGCGGTGTTTCTCGAAAATTTACACAGACGGACGGACGTATTAATTCCGTGACGTTGAAAGGATATCGAGAAGCGAATCAAAACGGTGACCCCGTTTTTCCCTGTAAAACATGGAGCGAGCGATTTATCGTTTCCAGATACCCTACCACGTGGCAACGTATTTTATTGTTTCGACTGGAACGTTGTTAGATTTTCGTTACGATTCGATGAAACGCGCTCCTTTCGCGTGACGTATCACGAGAAGCAACTTTGGTTCGATCGAAGACACGACAAGGTTCTATAATGGCTGTGCCACGGGATTTTCCTACTTTTTGTCGCCTGCAATCTATTGTGGATACGAGTAACAGTGTTCCACACGAGGAATTCTGATAATCCTCGATGGAACCGTACCTTACACCGTACGAGTCGATAATACCAAAATAAAACGGAAATCTCGCAGATAAATTACTCGAATTTTTCTGAGATTCGATGGTCACACACTCGTGTACGTTCGACATTGGCTTCTCCACTCCGTTACGGATAGAATAAGTCGATGGATTCGCGCGATTTATCCTCCATTTCGCCATTACTATCGGATGTCGGAACACGGCGTCGAATAATCCGACTTTGTCGACGTTTTCTGAACATTGAAGAATATAAAAACGCACGTGTTTGAGGGTTTCCTATGTATATCATACTTTGCCGAGATTATGGCTGTTACTCTTAATATTATGGCATCTCCAAGCATTTTTCGTCATCTTGGTCGGACGCTTCAGACATATGTAAGAGCTTAATACTTTTGATACTTTCAAGTGGCTTTTTTCCGGCTAGAGTGGGATATATTGTTGCTATATAACGTGAGTACACGGAGCTAGACTAACGAACTATCTGCCATGAATTTCTGGAAGAAATTTCGAAGGATAGAAAGAAATTGAAAATTTCTAGGAATCGAGGGAATTAATAGGAAATAAATTGGGATAAATTAGGATCGACGAATTGAACGATGTTTCAATTAGAATATTATTTTTCTTCTATGACGTAAAAATCCAGCTGTTTAATTGACTGCGATTGAGAATGAGAAAATCGTAACAGTATACCAGGTATTAAAGGGCAATAGCTCGTAGCGAATTGTTCAAAACAAGATAAAATGTTTTCGCTGTTTTTTTTTTTTATTCGTGCTTGGCAGCGTCGTTTGCAAAGTTCTCTAGCCTTTGTACAATCAGCATAATCTTTCAAGAAACACCTTCTTGCTCGTTTACTATTAAAAAGAAACTGCTCAAGGTTTTCGAGCGAATTGCATTTCTTGTCAGTTTAAAATGTACCGATAAACGTCACTGCAGCGAAAACGCCTTTTACGTAGCCAGTCGATTACACTTGTAACGAGAGTTTTCTAAAAGCCTTAAAATCCTAGTTTCTCATTTAAAGGCGAAGCAGCTGTTGAAGTTTATACTTTTAGTTGAACAGTTCAGGGTAAACGTTTGCGTTTTTATACGTTTAATTATGTTTTTAAATTATAACAACGTAATAATAATAATTTTATTATTATTAATAGTTCATACTGTTCATACTCTTTAAAATCCTTTTATATAATTTGAATGATCATTTCTTTTAAACTAGCCCGGAATAGTGAAAAAATGTAAGCAACAAAATTCGATTCGGACTTCAAATACGGAGAAGATTAAATTATTTTGAATCTCATCTGAATTAGAGTCGAGTTATAACGCGATAGGTTGATAAGTCAGAAGATCTGGCATGATGTTCGCTGAAATTGTAACGTGCATTAGGTTATTAGAGGTCTCGCGGTGTGCTCGAAGTGTCGCAGTAATCAACGTTAGTACGCAAATTGGGAGTTCCACATTGGCACGCTTGAGCCATGTAAGCACAACTTATCCGTATGTGACTGTGGCACTCTGTATGAAACGAGATTTACAATAATATCACTCCTTAACACATTTCATTAATATTCAAGCGCATCTCTCTCGTTAATTCTATTTCTATTCCGTGTTTTATATAATCTTAAATTCCACTCAAAATTAATCACGTCTGCTGCGCTCGTTACCAGTCAATAATAATCAACAAGTATCGAATAAATATGCAATTCGCAATCATTCGTTTCGTTTTATTCCAACTCTCTCGTCAGAATCCTCGACAATACACTCGTATTACGATCTGGCGCCGGTTTCAAAGCGCGTGAATACCGCGGTATGCGCGTTAGATCGTCGCCATCGATCGGTCGCGTAACTCTCCAGGTTAGCCGATAATTGACAACAATTTACAGCGGGAACGCGCAACGAATGATACTGTGTTTCGTTTCAGATTCGACCAAGAGGGTGTAAATCGATCGGGGCGAAAGGGACCAAGGAGAGAAACGGCGATAGAAGCACGGTTTATCAACGATATCCTTTCACGATATCCGCCGGCAAACAGTGCCGTAAATTCGAGATACGTGGCCCATCGTCAGCACGGAAATTATACAGTTGCGTCTCCTGCAAGAAAGAAAGAAAGAAAAAAAACAGCTTCCGGCGCAAGATTAGAGTCCTCGAAACAAGCACGTTCGTTAATTAAGAAATCTCGAATGGGCTAGTTTAGGCGGAACGGAGCCAATTTTTCCTCAAAGGACCAGGGTGAACGCGAGCCAAGTCCGCAGTCGTTGTTAATTATACGCGTTTATAATTAAGCGTTTCACGAGGGTAACTTGGAGTGGTTCTCGGAGAGAGTACGGTCCTTAAGACACGAGCCTGAAAAGAGGCAACGAGACGTATTCGTAATTAGCAGAAGTGATGCTACGTAGCTGAACGAACGATCGAGGCAAAGACAGATAGATAGAAAAAACAAGTGAAATCGCTGTGAAGTTGATTAAGAAGAAGAAAATTTGGATGGATTGGAGGAGACATCGGTGGACAATTGGTGAGTACTTATTTAGATTTTAAAGATTGAATTTATCTTTTAAATTTATTTTAATATTAAATGTATTTTCTACCAAGATGTAAAGATTAGTCAGTTTAGTGTAACCATTATGGTAGAAAATATATGACAGATATGTATTGTCACGCAACGATTGAATTAATCGATAGTTGCTTGTAATTTGATGAAGCGAATAAGCGTATGATCGTATTGTTCCCGAGAACCTAATTATAGGATGAATTTAGAAAACATATCCGCGTAACATTATACGTCGAATTTCCTCGAGGCATTAGCCGATGTGTAATAATCCACCGATAGCGAATTAATCGGGAGGCTACACAGCTATACGACGTAAATTAGCTATTAAATTTCCATAATCGTACCAATAGTTAATTCGTTGATCGTAAACGCGTAATTCGTCGGTTTATTAAAAGTTCATGTAAGTTTATTTCTTACGTTATCACGATGATATCAGGAAATCGAAAGTAAGAATAATAAGTCTTTCGATTAACATTTGCACCCGTGCCGACAGTAGCCGTCAAAAAATGACACGTTGTAAACTTTCATGCCATATTTTTAAAAGAATTCATGTTCGAGTCGCGTTCGAAACTTCGGTATAAGCATCGATCAAAACGGAATTGTTTTGTCAAAACTGAAAGAACGATTGCGTTTTTACTAAAATATAGATACGCTTATGTGCTTTTCCATATATCTTACGTTTTATGTTTCTCCGATACAAGTTTTGTACTATAGTCGTTAGTAATTCTAGCGATAACGGTAATCCTTGATCTTTCTTCTTAAAAATAATTCTACTTTCTTTTTTTTTCTAAATGTTATTCGGCAAATACAACCAACAGAGCATACGCTGAAACTACTGTTACACAGTACCAAACTTTCCAAGACTTTTATATTTTAACCGATAGATATCGCAATCGTATTAACTTTCCTGCAATATCTCATTTTTGTTTGGAATCGAAACTTCTTCTCGCAATATCTAATTTTTCTTTCGAACTAAAAATCCTTCTTCTTCAACGAACTTTTTCCTTTCTCGCTTTTTCGCTTCTTTACCTGTTTTTAAATATCCACCGTCCGTCGTCTCTTTGCATCCCTTTTCTTTATTTTCACCTTATTACGCTCGCGTTTCTGTTTTCTTGTTTTGTCTGCTTAAGCGGGTTTCTGCCCATACGCGACGAAACGAAAAAATAAATAAAATCAACGTATCGCTTGAGCTGTGATATGAAAACAGATCTAAACATCGCCTAGTATATTTTTCACATGAACGTGCATACATACATCGTATACAACTGTTCGAGCTTCGGCCATTAATCCGCAATTGGATTTCGCTATGAATTCTCTATCGATCGTATTCTCTGCCTATTCGCCGCGTTTCGTTTCAAACGTTCCTTCCTTCCTTCGTCGATAGAAAATGTTCGTCCGATTCATCCGCTAATCGAGATTAATGGGGAACGAGATCACTGATCGAACGTAACGTACCTATATCTCCGAACGTATGCACTGAATGTTAATTAATCTTATCCCCCGTAGCTACGAAATTCGTCTTCTACACGCCAGGCGTCTATAGAATTGCGACGTTGATTCAATGGAAAGGAGATAGATTCGATGAATCGTTCGTTGCATCGATCGCTACACTCAGTAGGTGCGGTTATACAATGAAATTAGAATTGAAATTTCTTAATGGCATATGAGAAATGTGAAAGTTTTAACCGTTAACGATTAAGTAAAAATATTTGTTCTTTCTGTTTTTTTGCACGATTAAGAGTAATTTTTTGAATAGCAGAATTTAATCATTTTATTCTGGATAGTTTGTCAAAATATTGTTCCTCCTACGTTGCACGAAGATGTAGTTATTTTAGAATTTGCAAGTTATCGATCAGTCTGGCTCGAGTACGTATAAAATAATTTAATTTTTGATTAAATGTAAATAGTTACCGACCATTGACAAACTTCTGCGAAGTGTTTCATTATCTTTCTAACATGCCCGGAGAGAACGTCAGCGTGAAAGAATTATTCAAGCTTAAAAGTAACTATGTGCAACGTACCTTTTAACAAGTTCTTTTTGTCGCAGGAAAGCGTTTTTCCAATGATCTCTTTCAGTTATCGCATTGGTTAATATCGAGTTTAATTTCGTTCTCGCTCGTACAGCATCGGCGTTAAGCTTTCGAAGCTCTAAAACAAATTTAGCTCCATGTCAATTTCCTTATACAGTATTCGCGTTTATTGCTGTTTGACTCGCGAATACAATGGGTTTCTCTATCGATTCGTCGTAATATAAAATAGATTTATATACCTCGAAACATTTCGAATATGCTACGCGATCGAATCATCTTAATGTTTATACTTGTTGGTCCATCTTCTTAAAGGGAATGTTTAAAGGATTCGAGTGGAATTTGAAAAAAAATTTGTTTATGAAATATCCAAGACGCGGAATTTAGAAAGAAATTAAATGTATGAAATTTCTGAGTCACTCGGATGGAACTTGAGCGGAATTCGTGCGTAATAAAACTATTGTGCGATGGTAATAAGAGAAAAGAAAATGGTCCCACTGAATTGCATAAATTTACGGCTCTTGAACCGGAGGAACGCATAGCTTGCCGATGGTGGAGATAATTCGATCTGGTTAATTTGAGAATACTCCACGTAACCAACTGCCTATTTAGCGTTAACAAGTCAAGCAGAACTGCCGGAAGGTCTCTTGTGTTCCTGTTATGTGACTTGATGCGAATTCCCCGAGGTTCTCTATTATTTACTCTATGCTAACAACGTGAAAAGGGTAATGGGGCCAGGGAAATATTTCGTCTCGGTTGAAATCGCGCAATGACTTTTGTTTTATATCGTTAAACAAGCATCGCGGAATTAAAGTTTTATTCCACTTGTTATTCTAGTATTCCATTATTGGCGTGTTTATGTAAGGAACTGCTTACGAAGAGATCATAAAAGATCCAACGATGAAACGAGAAAGGGATTCGTCGTGATAATCATGCACCCAACTTTTTCAAATTTACGATCCGAACGAGGGAAAGTACTAAACTTAAACCGAAAATTTCAAGCCAACGCTGGATCAAGGTATGATGTCCCTATTTTGGTAGGTAATTCCACGAAGATTGACGTTGTAAAACGTGATCGAAATATCAGTCGCTATCCCTAGAACTGTTCGAGCTGGATACCATGTCAGAAGCTAGGATACTCGGATGCTATTATATATAAAAAGATTGTTGTCGCAAGATGTTCTAACGTTGAAATGGATGAAACTGTGTTGCTTATCTCGACATTATCGAAAACAGATTCCTGGCAAACTCGAACGATTGAAATACGACAATCGGACTTCTCCAATTAGCCATCTGTCTAATTGTATCTTACAACCCTTACATTACTATAATTAGATTCTATAATTCTAGTCACATCGCAATCGATATTCCTAACTACGATCCTATCATGATTAATTGAAATTGTGTTTCGCAAGTTCGATATTATTGGAATCAAGTTTCAAACATAAGCTGTAATCGTCGATAGTATGACTAATTGATTTTTAATCTTATTAAAATCTCAACCTTTCTACATAAATTTCAAGCGAGGTATCAAGTATACTAAGAACGATTCTTTCGTTTCTTCCCCTTTAAAAAATTTCTTAACGATAGGAAAACGCGATTTTGCTGACAAATGTATACAAATTCTTTTTATAATTGCCACCGAGAGACCGTGATTAATGAATTAACTCGTTAATGTGTTAATACTGAAAGATATTCTCGGATTTGCTAAAAAATTCTTTAAAGCGAACAAATCTCTGTTGCGACCTACCTTCACTTTCAAGCTTCGTACGATTAAACTGATGTTCCAGGCGAGCTTGTGACTGCAGGTTGATTTCGAAAGCTCGCTCGAGCTGGAAAAACTTGGTCCTCAGTTCGCTGAGGTTTCGACGCAATTCCGAGGCTTCGGATTCCGTTCTTTGCAATTGCTCCTCACGATATCGTTGCCGCGAGTCCATCCTTTCTGTAATTACTTTAATTAAGTCACCGATTTCGATCCAGTAAAAACAGTCTGTGGCCATTAACCGAAGAAAATGCCTTTACCAGTTTTTAAAATGAAACTTTCCTTATTTCTCGCATCGGGAAATCTGAACAACATCGACGAGTTAAATTCCATCGTGCGTGACATTTTCACATACGAAACGAAACGTGTTTTGTGATTTAAATAACGCTTGCATTTCTTCCACTGCCAGTGAAATTTACTTTTCCGTTTTGAACGAAGAAATTTTTTGGCAGGATATTGCAAGAGGCGCGAATATTCATACGGTTAACGAGAAAATCGATTGTTAAGATTGTTTCGATGTAATTAGGGTTATTTACAACTACAGCTGCAATGTATATCAATTCGCTATCTTTCAAGATCTTTCTATCTAAATATTTGCTACAGTTTTATATATACAGACGTACAAAATGTTTTTACGATTATTGTAAACCGCGTAAATTGCAATTTTGCAAATATTTCTATTAATTACTTGGAAATCTACAAAACGGTATCGAGCCATCGAAATGATTATTATTTTTTATTTACAAACCATACGATAATCGCAAATCCGGTATATTCCGATAAAGATCGTGAAACAGCAGATGTTTGTTGGTCGCTTCTGAAAAATAACTCTCGATTTTCCGATCGGATTGACATCATGGCCTTAGATTCGATCATATGCGCTGGCAGAGGTTCCACTTCATCGCGAAGTTGGGTAAAAGCGTTCGGTCAGTTCAATCGATGCGAGTAATCGATTAGAAAGAAGCAAATATGAGTTCGACGGCCAACGCTTAACTGGAAAAGGACCATTCTCGACGAGTGCTCGCGATTTTCCGCCAATTATACGTTTCGTTCCACTCTGCATCAACGAATATTTCTTTCTATTACGGAATTGATAGCGTATATATCAATAATTCTTACCATTTACTAGCCCTGTGTCACTAAAATACTCCCTCACTCTATCGAATCATTTTTTCCTTTTTTTGCTATTACTTAAAACATCTATTTTGTTTTTATCTTCAGATTCTATTAGGTTGTCCGGAAAGCGTCTTTCCTTTACAGACACGTCTTTTCCAACGATGCATCTTTATACAAACGTGAAACCTGATCTGTCGAACGTTGTGATCTTTATTCTAATAGAACAAAATCGAATCGTACGTAATTCGATAAAATAATATAAAACGGAAAGTGTTATGCATTCATTATTTCCTTGTGAAACGAAAGAAACTTTTACGATTATATATCTAATTAACGTGGTCGTTAATGATACGATTTTTGTAACAAAAGATTTACTTATTTTCGATACAATTTCATCTCACACTGTATGTTCGAATCTGCTCGAAAGAAAGAAAATTTTTTATACAGTTTCTATATCAGAGAAAAGATATAGAAAGGCATTGAATTGCACGGAAGAAACATCAACTGTGATTAAATCAAATTAAAGTATTTGGAAGAACGACAGTAAGCAGGAGGCGAGTTCATTATCACGATATTCCATGCGAGCGGGATGGAACGCGGACGGAAATGATCTTCTCTGTTTCACGCTAATGACTGTTCCATTCTCATTTTTCTACGCCAGGTCGACGTCCTCAGCCTTGTTCTCGTTATGAAATATGCAGCACCGTTATGAGCAGGCGGTCACCGCAAAAAAGGCAGAAAGTCAATATACTGTCGCGTCACACACAGTGTTAATCCTTCGAAATCAGGCTACCGAATTTTTCCCATGCATTTCAACCAGCAGAAACTTCTATAGACGAATGTTTCCTCTTTTGAAAAATTCAGTTCCGCATTTGATTCCACCCTTTTACGTCACGAAGCAAAAACTTGTAAAAAAAAAAAAAAGGAAAAAAGATCGGAGATGTCAGTATGTTGAAGCAAATTTTAATCTCCTGTTTATTACAGTTTTTTTTTTTGTGTTTTTACCATCCGTGCAGAGAAGGTACTCTTTTTAGGAGAGAGTAAAGCAAGCTTTCAAAAGCTTAGAGCTCAGAATGAAGCAGTCGATAATTGTAGCACGTAGTCCGTGGAACTAGATTTTCATCGAGACACGCAGTAAAGAGAGATAAAAAGTTGATTAAAAAAAAATGATTTCTATGTGCCGGAGAAAATTATCATGTTCCGACTGATTCAGTTTTTTGTCTCCGATATCGATACATCTCTATGAGAAGAAAACGGGAAAGAAGATGGAAGAGGAATACAAAGCAGTAAGATGATGTTATACGAATTAACTTGAGGGGAAACGAACTTGGATTAATCTGACTCTCAAATACAGAATTAATACTTTGTTCGTTAGATCTTTTAGAGCTGAATTTTTTATCGGTCTACGAGAATAGTTGTTTTCCGTTAAGCAAAAATACAAAATACGTTTAGCAGATTTATCACAGATTTAATACCAATACATTTAGGAAATTTATTTTTTGGCTGATTTTATGAACAAGTCAAGGCTAAAGTTCAAGATCAATTTTATCGAAAACAAATACTTTCGCTTATTTTATTCTTAATGAAAATGGTTTAACAATCGCAGCTTGTAGTTAATTTAAAGCCAAAAGAATAAGATTTTCATCGAGACATTTAAGAAACGTTAAAAGTTCCTCTATATCGGCAAAAAGTATTCCTACGTTATTCAGAGGCTTGCCCTTACGCAATTTCTTATTCGTTATCGTGGGATCGATCGTTCTATACAGAGGCAACGCGTTCATATTCACGCGACAGTAAGAAAAGAGAGCTATGAAGGAATACCAGTACGCAGGCAAATGGAGAGATAGAAGTTTTTTATCCTTAATAAAATCCGTAAGAAGAAAATTTGTTCCTTGCAGGTGAATTTATCACGTGTAATAATCTCAACGCAAGATTGGTGCTTTCGTAAGATACCACGCGATAACGTTCCGGTGTCGTTTTTTTATTACGATGTCAGCCGGATCGTTAATCACGGATTTGCGAACGTCGTCAAGAAAACGGCAGAGGTGACAATGATAATTGGACAAATATTTCTTCGTGAAACGATCGGCGTTATACGATGTCGAGAAATGATACGAATAAGCTGTTCATAACGTTCTCGCGATATATCGCTGAATATGGTGCGACGACGATGGATGAAATAACGGTGGATTCTCTGCAGGAGAAAAAGCGAGAACCGAGTTTAAATTAGTATTTTATTAACTATTCAATATTCGTTATTAATTAGTCAGTATTGCGCGTATATGATAAATGCACGTATGTGTTTCCGATAAAGTTGATCTTAAACTTTAGCCTTGACTTGTTCACAAAATCAGCCAAAAAATAAATTTCGCAAATATATTGGCACTGCATTTGTGATAAATCTGCTAAACGTATTTTGTATTTTTGCTTAATGGAAAACAACTATTCTCGTAGACCGATAAAAAATTCAGCTCTAAAATATCTAACGAACAAAGTACTAATTCTGCATTTGAGAGTCAGATTAATTCAAGTTCATTTCTCCTGAAGTTAATTTATATAACATCATCTTACTGCTTTGTATTCCTCTTCCATCTTCTTTCCCGCTTTTTTACGTCTTTTGACATATTTGCCTCCTCGTCGTTTCCTAATTTTATGTATTACAAATTTCCATTTAAATTGCAATCCTATATATCGTTTAGACAAATGGAATGTCTCAAAAGTTTTAAAGAAACATTTACTTAGCTTGCGAATACGAACGAATAAGATGTTCATTCGTATCTAGTCGATTTCTTTTTCGTAGGCAAACAAAAATATTTGCTTAGTATTACGTTCAATGAATTGCCTTTTAGCTCGAGTCTGGTAACAAAAATTTCAAGATATTTCATTCTCCTTATTTGTGGATCGGGGTGCGAGTGCCGAATAACGCGACCGAATAATGTCTTTGTGTAGAGACCGGTAAGCGTTGCTGAAAAGGAGAACTATTTCGTTACGACGTTGCTAACAGATTCTTCGCTTTGTCTCGGTTTTATAGTTCATCTTTGATGTAGAGAAAGTGTCTCGTCTGAGCTTGTCCTTTTCGATGATGCTCGACGCTTACCTATTTTAAATGTCCGCCCTAGTTCCTGGTCTTTTCGCTGGAAACTCTGTGCCAATTTTCTACATTGGCTCTTGTTATTAAGGTCACGGATATTTCAATTTACTAGACGATTTTATATTTCAGCGAGTCACTTAGGTTTGCATCGCGTTTACTCGAGTTCAGTCGCATCGTTGGAATATTTTTCATTGGAAAAATATGTAGAACCTTCAGATCGATGTTTAAAAGCAGCTTCAAATTTTCTAAATAATATACGTAATTCGGTTATTTCTGTTCATTCCAACTTTAAACTCTTTTACAGAGGTTCAAAAATGCGTCGTGTAATCGTTTAAAAATACAAAGACTCGGATATTTAAAGCTTATTCGAACTAGTTCAATTATTAGGTTGTCCGAAAAGTTTGTTTCGTTTTATGAGGAAATAATAGACGCGCAACGTTTTTTGTTTTATATTATTTTGTCAAACTACGTGCGATCCATTCTGTTCTGTTGAGATAAACACCGCGACATTTCACAGACTTGGTTTCACGTTTGTACGAAGGCGCGCTGTTGTAAAAAACACGTTTGCGAGAGAAAGACACTTTTCGGACAACCTAATATTTGCTTTCTTATCTCTTCGGTATTTAAGATATTTAAATCTCCGCGTCGTTGATTTTTTAATTACCGTCAGGAGCGACGGCTTTAGACGTAAATTGGTCTATTCGCATCATTTCGATTCAGCTTACATCGATAGCATTATCAGGCTCTTTGTGGGAGAACGATATCCCTGTGCTCCACCGATCGTGTCTGTCCGCTATTGTTCCTCCGCCGTAGGTTATTTCGCTCTTGAGAAAACTATTGAATTCCAGCGACGCGACGTTTCGATGTGCACCTATTCCTCTCTTACATTTATTTCTATAGATCTATCGGGGGCACTTGATAAAAAATTTAACGCTTCTAACCCGGAACACTGGGGCTGGTTCGGAATAGTTGGCGAAGCGCAACGATCATCGCTGCATTTCGAGCTATTGTTTCGTTTAATCGACAGGAAATAACCGCGGATACCCGTCAATTCTATTCCCGTGCACCAGGAAATGCGGGACGTTGTTCCGTTCGTTTCTCCCTAGTCGTTTTTCCTCGAAACCGCTACCGTTCTGTTTTTCGCGAAAATCCCACTCCCCCTCGTTTGAAATTACGATGCTCGTTCTCGTACTTTTAACAGCAATTAATTAGCCGCTAGGTACCGTTTCTTTTTTCCTCTTTTTTTTTCGACGTTTCAACCAGCCTGATCACCTGGTCACGGATCGATGGAGAACGTCTCTATCAATCGTGATCCTCGTCAATTATTGTCGTACGTTTAATGAAAATTACCGGTGAGGACCAATTATTGCCGGGCAAGATACCGAGATCGTTTCCACGACGAGTGCTGCTCATGGTAACAGCTTTGTAATTATCGTAGTTCGTTCGTCCACGTATTTTAAGCTTCTTCGTGGATGTTTTACCGGATGATGACCGGCAATCTCCGTTTTATCACGGTTCTATCGGAATTTATAAAGTATTAAATATATATATTAAGTACTTTAAAAATGCTTCACTTTCCTTCATATTGTCCGCTGACATAAAGAAATTTTCATTTATTCGATGTTGAAAAATATTTACTTTTCGTCTTTACGCTACGCTTAATCCTGTTTGACGACATGTTTAACGAGAATACGTTTTCGTCCATCATCATAGATCTTCTTTTATCGAACATTTTCAAATAAAGACGGCAAGTTTTTCGGTAACGCGTAAAGCGTTTCAAATTTAGAAAAGTTCAAGATCAAGGTATGGTTGTACGACTATCGCTTATACCCGAATTTATAGGTCGACGAAGCTTTGTTCGGAAGAAGAAATCCAAGTCTGAGTTATCGAGTTTGAAGGAAAACCGCGAGGTACGAAATAATGGAGGTTAACTAGAGATTTAGTGTCTGTAAAATTAGTTTTACGAGCAACTCGATCACCGTTGCCGTTCATTCTCGCTTTTTATTTTCGATTTTAGTATCGATTCGCTTCCCCTTTCTACCATCGGAATTATTGCAAATCTAACATCGAGTCGTTTTACTAGTTCTTTACGACTATCTCGCCTTGAACAATTATTTTCCAACGGATTTTAATAATATTCGACTCCAAGTGGAGTTTCACAGTTTGATTCTTCAATTAGAATAATCAGCGAAGGAAGTTAATTACGACTTTAGCCAATTATCCGAAATGAACATCTCTTCCTATGATCATCATAGATTTTACAATGGTAGCTTATTCCATTTGACGTAACGAAAGCCTAGCTCGATATCTTCCGAATATCTTTAATCAGTTGCCGCGCGATCACACGATTCAAACGCAAGTTCGATTTTAGCGGTTTCGTCCGTATGTCACGATTCAGCACCTATGTGATTTGCTTTATCGCTGTTGCTGCTACATGTCAAACACCCTGTAGCAACGTGACGTAATTAATATCGAAAATTATCCGTCCCTTTGATCAAGTTGCACGCACTCTCGTGTCTGTCCACGATAATTTGCAGCTTTGTACGTGGCTCGCGTAAAATCGTGCGTTCCTGGTAAAGGTCACATATGGATGCGCGATTCTATAAAAATATCATTCGAGATATTGTAGGAATTCCCTTCGCGCGATTATAGGAGGATTACTGAGCATGGTGCTTTAAATAAAAAGATTATTGCAAGTTGTCCAGACGATAAAAAGTGGCAGTTTTCAAATTTTTGTATTTATTTCGAAGCAGATAATTTTTTCGAAAGGATACGTAGATTTATCGGTGGAATCGCAAATTAATTATCGTAATGTAGCAGTGTGTTAATGAATCGTAATATAGGAATCTTATTTATTATTTATCTGTATTCGGCTTCCATCTATTTTGAAGAGGTTATATAGATGCATGATAGTTAAAATAGTTTTTTAAATATATGTAGTATCGTCGATGGAATATATTGTTATTATATCCTGATATTTGTTATTTATTTACAATGAATGGATTGTACAGATATAGACAGGAAAACGATGGTAGTTCGCACTCTCTGGCTTCTCGATTTATTCTCTCTGACTTCCAAACTAAAACTGACTGCTCTCGCATCTCTTTTGTCTTTCCGTAGACCCACCACGCACGTGTTCCGCGACCGTTCATGGCCAAGGCCACGTAGGTCCTTTTTACAAAACTATGCGATTGAAGAACGCCTCGGCTCTCGCGACATTATATCGCTAACTCCTAGGCCTTATGTCCGCGATACTACAAATATATAACATAGAATAACATAGAATAATTTGATATATATTAGCTATACAAATATGACCTAAAAGAAAACCAATGTTCTATACCTCTTAACTTCATTATTTTCAGTCATTCTCTTTTATTCAGGCTTAACAATTTAATACAATTTCGCATTATTTTGCATTGAAATCGAGAATTTAGAAAATTTGTTCCTTAATTAAAGCGTTCGATCACTGAGCGTTTACGATATTAGGTTAATTACATGCGGTTTCTACCACATTTTTCGATCAAACCCTTCAGGACCAGATATTTACCGCAGTATTCTATTACAAGACAAATTGAGACTATAAGTTCCTGTGGTGTAACTGGTCTAATAAACCATTTTCACAAACATGCTCGAGCATGCTTCAAATACCGCATTAACAAGGAAACGTGGCGAACGATCCGCTCCTATTTTAATGGAACGTTGTAAGTTTAAAGAATAGCCAAAGATATCGGATACTTATTACTTTTAGCTACTGTATCTCGAGTGTAGGGGGTGAAGCCACCCTCCAAAATTCGAAATCCTAAGAATTAACTAATAAGGAACGATTCCAAGCAAAAGAAGCCGAATGAGTTCTGTCTGAAAATAACTGAATGAAGAAAGTACTGAAGCCGACAACATTTTTTTAAATGGCTTAAAAATCGTGTTTAACTGAAAAAATACAGCGACTGTGTATGTAACGAAATGAATTACATTTTTTGTTGAAAAATCAACGGTGTATATATATATATATGTAGTTGCAGCATGAATCGATGCAAAAATTGTATTTTTCAGCCGTCCATCGATGAACTCGCGTCAAGATTCGCGTCGGTCAGAATTTCTTCAAATTTATACTTTTAGACGTTTGATTACAAACCGTTTTGTGTACCGTTAAAGGTTTGTTACCACTCACCTTCGCCTTGGAAGTGACGATTTTCTTTTTAGTAGGAAAATCTTCGAAAGAATTAGCCCTGAGATGCGAGGCATGAAAGGCCAAAGGAATTTCTTCTTTCGATTTCTACCCTTTCATCCTCGATCAAAGCGTCCCGGTAGTAATATCCTAGCGCTGGTAGTATCGTTTGAACGAGTACTACTCCGTATTCAAGAAGCTGTTATGGCCACTTCAGTTATTTCAGTAGTTTGCTGGCATAAGGACATCAACGACTGCTAAAGGCGAGTCGTATCGGTTTATTAAGTCTAGTCGGGATCTTAGATGATTTGCCTTTTTACCAACATCTTCGCAAAGATCACAGCCTATCATCGCGCTTAATGCACCGAGAAATACAAAATGGACGAGTGCCGCGATCCTCGTCCATTATGCGGTTTCACAATTGATCGATTGGGTCGTCCAAATTTGAGGAAGAAATACGAAACGTGGAAGAGTCGTAAGAGAAAAAGGCTTTGTAATTTACTAAATTGAAATTGAAGCAAGAAATTGCTCGTCGGCT
The DNA here is from genome assembly GCF_014825855.1 of Bombus pyrosoma. Lineage (NCBI taxonomy): Eukaryota > Metazoa > Arthropoda > Insecta > Hymenoptera > Apidae > Bombus > Bombus pyrosoma. Next base: position 18,705,606 of record NC_057776.1, on the reverse strand, counting down.
AGGATTATCGAGCCAAGACATTAACGTTGTAATTTTCGATTTTTAAACGGATAATCTTTTCGTGAATTGATGTTTATGTTCCACGGTAATTCGACTACGGATTAAACGACAGCAGGTGCGAACACTTTCTACTTTTCATCGATCGAAAAATATTTCTCATAGACGAATGGCAAGTTAAACACGAAATCTGGTGCATTCTACAAATTGCCGAACACTTTGTAAATTCGTCGCCAATTTTTTCCCGCTCGTGTCCCCTCTGGAACCTATTAAAAGTTTTCCAACGGCAAGTCATACATACAGTTTCCCTTATTATGCGAAGAATCCTCAGTATCGTACACTTTGACAAGAGTCTTTCACTTTTCTGAATTCGTCCCTCTTCTTCTTATTTCGGACCGTCTTCCATTATTCCATCCAGGGAATTGTACGAGGCGTATAGTTCCCGGCAAGCGTAATGTCCTGGAAACTTGTTACGAGTTGCAGGCAATTATCCATCGTTTCTTAACCGCTTGCATCCTCTTTAGGATGAAAACGGCAAATACCAGCGAGACCGAAACGGGCGAACACCAGAGGAAGCGGTTATAAAAGATGGGTAAACAGAGTCGTACAAGTATCTTATTTTTCAGAGAACGTTAAAAGTACAAAAGGTACAGACGTAAAAAGAAGACGAGAAAAAAGGGAGGAACGACTGAACTTTCAACAATCGATTTCTTGGTTAAAGAACATAGGAACAAGGAGAAAGGAAACCATCTAAAGTTTTCGTCCCTGCGAAGATAATTTTCTTCTGCTGGAATTGCGTTTAATTTACCGTGAAATTTGTTTGCCCTTCTATATACATAAATAAGAAGGCATATCGGAAACTCTGCTGCAGCTTCCTTTAAATTTTTAATAGCGCCTTCGATACCGTTTAATACAAACTATTCCAATTACTTTCATCGCTCTCTCGAAATCCTTCTATTTTATACTTACAAATCGACACCGTAACCAGCTCTAAACGTTTGCGCGCCTTTCCAATTACAGATTTCCGTAGTCGGGGCGATATTAAATTGGAATTAATGCGCGATCTAGAAGGCACGATCAGCCGGCAGATGTCTCGGCCCAATTTATATTCGAATCGTCGAACGATGATCAATTCTCATCAGTCAATTTCAGTGGAACGACCAGCAATAACTAGTCCCACAGACCTGTCAATGTTCGAGCGGCAAAGATGGAAACGTCCTCGTCACGACTGCGGTTATTGACGGCGATTGCCAACATGAAGCAGCGTTGTTCGAGTATTCCCGGTATAATAGACGCTTCTGATCCTCGTGTAACGCCCCCCCCCCTCGGTGTTCATGAATTCGCTGGTCCGGATGCTGATAACGCGCTTCCGCCTCGTAACTGATACGGCGACAACGACGCTTCTCCAAACCGTCTGCTTTTCACGGTCATCGGGGAAACCATTCCAATCTGTTGTTTGTGGTTGGATTCTACACCATCCTCGTCTAATAATTACTCCCTCGATCGAATCACGCGTTTGTCCTGTCACATTGATCGAAGATGTGACGCAAGACACACTCTATTCCGTACTTATGATTAGTCTTTGTGTGCGTAACTTGAAATTGAGTTTATCAGGTTAAACTCGAAGACGTTCTGAACTTACGAAACTGGTCTTTGTTTTACGATTCGACAGGAAGAACGTTGAAGCGTAATATAGGAATCTTTTGAGCAGGAGATTTCACTTTGAGATCATTTAAATAGAAATGAAAAAGATTGATAGGTTGTTCGAACATTTAAGGATTCCGTATTTTGTAGCTACTAAATTATATAAGTTTTTTAACGTGAAAATTTCCACGATTGTATAATGTATTTTTACAACTTTTGTTAGCTTCGTTAGCTTCCTTAGTTTATTTTCTTAGCTTCCATCGTTTGTTAGCTTCTTAATTATTTCATATTGTCGTTCGATCGACAGAAAAATATATAGAAAAAAGTATGTAAACATGATATTTGAATTAAGAAATAGCACACGGAGCTCGTACATATTTTGTTCGAATGGTTGAACGTTCTAACAACGAGTGTTTGGGTTTAACATGCTCTACCGTATCTCTTTTTGTCTTTGAAACAAACGAAACCAAATTCTACGATATTGAAAAAGATTTAATAGCGCGTTATGATATTGTTGATCGACATTCGTACGAAGATGGTTTCATGGAGCGTGAGACATTCCCGAGATACTTCTGTAACATTAGGTTTCTTGTACCATCTGGCGTTTCCTCTCGGATCATGAGCATACGTTACCGAGATATCCGCGTGCACGTCTCTTCTTTATAACTTTCTCCGGACAGAGCAAATGGGACCACGAATCTGAAAGTAACGGTCCAGTTACGAGCAGAAATTCAAGGAAAGGGAAAGTTAAAACCACATTTTTCGCGTTCTCCAATCCGGTCACGTCAAACTTTAACGAAGTTGTGGCTGTTCGGCCACGTACGATTTATAACCTCTTACGTCCGTCCTACAACCAATTCCACGGCTTTGATATTTCCTGCGGTACAGCGAAACGAAGAAAATTTGCTTTTCGTTCAACGAGTTCATTACTATTTCGATCTTTAAACTTTCCCCTTTAAGCTTTCCGTTTAAACTATTTGAACGATCGAGTGACAAATTTCATTACGTATGCAAAGCACGTAGTTTGATGTTATGGGTTTTAAAAACAAGTAACAAACCAAGTTCGCTTTGGAAATTTTTCTTTTCGCCATCGCGACTTTATAACCGAGTGCCGCGATATTAGAACCAATATACATTTGGTATTTTACCAAAGATTGTAATTTTATACAATTCTTATATTTAATGGTATTATCAAGTCGGGGTATCTAAACGATTGTCACGATGGAATTAGATGTATTAGTAAAACGATGTAGCTAGCTGCACTAATTGATTATGTATGAATATCGAGACGATAACCGACGAAGATATCGACCATAAAATTTTGCTGAGAAAGTTCAACGTGCTTCTGCGGTGGTGTGCACACATGTATACAGAGCCTGGGATTTTACACGTATTATTGGCCGTACGCGTGAAATGTATCCGCATGGTAAACACGACGATATGTGAGGATGACACAGGAAAAATACCTGTGCTGTGTCATCGCTCGTAGTAACTTATCTACGTGGGTCGTTTCGTTCCACAGCATTTTTCCGAAGGCGTACGACGCAACGTGGCTCAATGAGCAGGATAAGAAGAGCGGATATGATTTAACTAGCGAATAATTTCAACGTTTTCCAAGTTGATACGTCGCCGCGGTGCAAGTTGAGAAATTCGCGTCACGTAGTTTATAGGGTCGTTCAGGAAATTTAGATTTTCACGCTACCAATACAATGGTATTCAAACTATTCAAAGTTTAATTTTATGGCTTCCCGATTATACGAACTCTTAGAAAGTTCATTCATATAGAGGATAAATGACGTAACTGTATTACATATTCTACGAAATATTATGCCGATGATTGTTATTTATATCGTTGCGTTAATGAACTTATACAGCCAATTATAACTAAGGATACTATTCTACGTAATTAATTGAGCCTTTTCGAATAATTTATTAAATATTTTGCACATAATATATGCGGCACGTGCAAATGAGACGTTCACATTGATCGTAAAATATCATTTGAATATTCTTTATAGTTTACAATTGATTTGCATAAAAACGGGGAAAGGTAGAGATCTGTACATGGCAGAAGTGGGCCAATGGAGTTTGTCTGACCACACACCGGGATGTACTACTTACCTGGTTGAGTACACCACTCTCAAGAGACGACATGGATCTATACTAGTTCCTCGACTGTATATATGCAGAGAATCTATATGTTTATCAGATTAAGCGTACAGTTACACTGTACGTCTCGGTACGCCAATTTATTTTTACCGTATACTACGCTTTCGAAATTACGATATCTCGTACAAAAACTTGAAGATCATGGAATCAAGACAGGATTGCAAAAAATTTTGTGATCCACCACATTTTTCTCGAAAGTGCGAACGTTGCCGGTAATGAAGGGTAAAAAGACGCTGACGCGTCATTTGTCACTGACCGACGCACACGTGCTGAGCTTTAAGTAGATCAGTGAAAACGTACGAATAAAAAGTATGATTGCACAAACGGAAGAACGAGAAGAAGTAACGAAGCTATCGAAACGATGATTTATTTCTGAACTGCAAGGAGGACGGGACATTATATGGGGAAAAAATGAAAAAGAATTTCGAGACAAAGTACTCTGATTTTTAACAGTATTTTAACAGCAATAAAGTGGCAAAGTTGACAAAACAGAGTGTAAATTGCACGAAGAGCGCCATTGATGAAGGATACTTCGACGTACGCAACAGGTCCGCGTTTAAATGGATCGCGAAACTTTTCAACAGAGACGAAAGTTCGTTAGAGAGCTTACGTACCTCGCTTTGAGTCATATGAGTGGTCACTTTGCGCTAGATCGCTGTAATAGTATGTTCGTACATGGTGTCAATTACCCTGGTTACCTTCGCTTCATATATCTTCGTACGTCGTACTCTTAATACGATATCTAACGCCAGTGTGGTGTCTTAATTTTAAGAAAAGGTTTTGAAGAAAGTATCACAAGGGAAAGGAAGCAGTTCCATTGATCGATAGTATTCCTTGACCTGACTGAGACATTGGGTGTGAGAGCAGTTTGTGAAATGGCCCGATGGGACAAAAGGGAAAGGCGAGCTTTTTATGAACGTGAAACGTGTATCGTAAACTTTTGAGAATCGTCATTGCGATTTTTGAAAATCATCTCGAGTTAAATTAGTATTAGGTTGATAGGACGTAAAAAGAGAGAGAGAGAGAGTTGGTAGTATAATTTAAAGTTTTAATTGACTTGAATAAAATAAAAATTTATTCCAATCTATTATTTATTACTGACAGTCATAATGAACTGTTATTTATTATCCACAATATCTCCGCTCTATTGAATTTCCTTTTTGTTTGTTGCTTTACACAATGCAATAACATGTTTTACTTTATTTTAATAATATCTGCAAGTATTCCGAAATATTCATACGTTTAAATATCGTACTCGTATTTCGATTCGCACGAAAGAGAGTTTTTTAAATGAGGATCTAAGTAGAGTAGACTAAAAAAGTACAGAAAGCTAAGTAGGGTAAGGTTGCAAATTCGAAAGAACAAAATTACTAAACTGTCGGGTAGCCTGGAGCTAGCGAACGGAAAGAGGAAATGTGACTGTGACGTTTACGAGAATGGTTCGTAGTTATTTACACCTACTTGGGGCCATACTTTTCTGATAGGGTATTCTCCGTGAGCAGAATAGCAAGTCGAGGGTAAATTTTATCTTTGCATTGGGTTCCGCGCACGCCTCAAGCACATGTCTTCTGTGTTTTCGAAAGATTTCTGCACCCGCAGAAAGCTTCCGCGTGCTGAGAATCGAATCACGAATCGCGTAACGAAAGGATTTCTCGCGTCCGCATCAACCCTATTTCATTCTTTTACGACCATCCGCGGAAGTTTCCGTGCTTGCGAAGCAGCTTAGCAATGGCTTCTGTGTGACAACTTAAAAGGATTTCATGATTCGGAGAGTACACGTCATGCGGATAAGCAAACTATTTTTTTTTTTTTAACAGATTATCAAAGATTTTTATATAAATAAAATCTCATTGATCCGAGTAAAAGGTAAGAAGTGACTTTTTATTGGTTGCCTTTACGATCTATTTTTCACGGAAGCTTTATTTCAATTGGTCTCTAAAATCGTGATATCACTTAATATCGTGATATTTGTTATAAATAAATCGAGTTTCACAAACCAATATCTTCATCCAGAAATTGACATGAGTTACGAGCGAATTTCTGGAGAAAAATGATTTTATGTTATATCGATGAAAACAATTCAACCGCTTGTACCGTGACCGGAATGGCGTATGTCTGTGTTTCCCAATTGCAATCTCTCCTTCCGAATTTCTCTGCCGGAAGCATATACCGATATATATTGACGTTAAAACTATTGGGAATAGTCTCACGTACAATATCTGTACAACATCAAACAAACAATTATTTCAATGGGAAATCAATTTATTAAAAATTCCCCTGCATGTAGACCGATATTTTCAAATGTATATTTGTAAATAGAGAAAGAAGGCGATAATTTTTTCATAATATCCAAGTAATTTGAGCGCCAATTATACAATAGCTGTAGAAAGTATTTGCATATACCTTCGTTTTCCAATGAAGTATCGTATTCCACGTTTTATCCTTATAGTATAGAATTTTTCTAAGCATATGAAAATATTATCAAACGATATGAAACTTAATATACTTGATATGCAAATGCTAGAATAAACACAGCAGTGTACAAATATTTTTTGTAGACACTGTAGGATCCTATCGAATATGCATGACCTTCAATTGACTATGAGTGTCAGCATCGTGACCTCGATGGGAATTTGTGATTTTCGACTGGTTTTGAGTACCAAGGTTATGACATTGACTACCTTTCAATAACTTGGAGAGCTCGACGAATATCGGACTCTCGAATATCAAAATCTCGACGAATACTGTGACTTCCAAGTGGCCTTGACTGCCAGAGTCGTGAGTTCGAGGACCACTCGAGAGACCTTCAAATGTTATTGGACGCGTAAAACGTATTAGCAGCGATTGAATGCTTTTGAATCCAAATCTAACCTTTTGGTATCTTAACCGATTCTATTTCTGTTATACGGAGTTGAGCGTTTTAAAAGCTTGAGAACTTTGATTACGAGCTAATGCTTTTCTAGTTAGCCATAAACTTACGCGTCCCGCTGGATGCAATCCGATAACGCATTAAAGAACATTTTACTTGATTGTCAATATGCTAGAGTACATTGCGTTTTGAAATTGGTGCGTTTTTGATCAATATGGTCACGCAAGTCGTGTCGTTTTTATTGGCTTTGTTAATGCACTTTCGAGGAAAAGATTTCTCAGATTCAGCGGTATAGACAATTTGTCTGTTGTTCGTCGAGTGTCCATGCATTAGGGTTGATCGATGCCTAAATTAAATTTTGTAATATCATCGTCTTTTTGGTCGAATTCGATTCCTGCCGTATTTTCATTTTTCCTATTATCCGTTTTCTTTTAGTCTTTTTATATCGATATCGTACATACATACTCTATTATATGGAGAGATACAAAAGTCATGTCGCTCTGCAAAGTGTTCTCAGAAAAGCGGTCCAAAGGGAAATTAATGTCCGCCACAAAGCAGTCGTTTTTGCAGAATCGACAAGCGTAAATAAAAGATTGCTCTTCCCGCTTTATCCCGAGATTAATTCCTGTTCGTAAAGCACAATGGGACGACGGATTTTAGACAGTTGTCTTGTAATAGCTTTTTTCAATTTCAATAACTTCCACTTGATTATTATTCGTACAAGTTCATTATTAAGATTGAAATAGTATTTGCGAAACTTTCATTAATCATGTTCCTGCAATCAGAAACACTATTATAGTTTCGTTCAGTATGTCTACCGGCACGTATAATAGAGTTTGATTATTCCTACATGTAAGACTAATGCAATTATCCAAGTTCGATTCAATTTATGATAATTATTCAAATTATTCGATTTTAACTGGAAACTATTTTCATTTATTTCGAGTATAGTATTGGAAATATCCGGAACACGTGCAGGTCGGAAAATATTTTATTCCGACTATTATCGCGAGAATTGAAAAGCAAGTTGTATTCTGCAAGATGGAAAATATACATTAATAAACAGTTAGGTTTCCAGGTGCAACGGTGTAGCGTGAAATGTTACTTCACAGGGAGAACTATGGTTTCCTCGAGGACGATAAAATATGACGAAAGACTCTACATAGAATACAACAGTAAGCATAACTGTACCAAAGGCATCGTGAATAAGGATTACTTTATACACTACGATAACATACGGAGAAAAATATCTTTTGTTCTTTTTCCATATACTCGTTGTAATTTCTTTGCATTTTCGACCAGACCTGAACTGTCTTGTTGTATTTCGTATTTTCCTAACCATTTTACATACGTGCAAAGAATTTTCATTTATCGTTTGTACGACTTGCACCGATATTTTGCAAACACATAAATATTATTAAATTACAGTGATACTAAGTTAAATTATAATCTAACTCCTCGTGCAACGACGTATTTTTAAAGATCATTGAATCTTTCTTTTGTACGATTTGCGACAACAACTTCGGTGCATATAGCAAGACGAAGGACAGGGAAAAGAGAAAATGGTTAGAAAATCTCTGACGCTTAGCTGTCAGATATCAGAATTTATCGTTTGTACATATAAGAAAGTTTGAAGATAACAAGCAACCCAATCTGTGTTACCTTGATCCAGACATGAATCTGAATCTTATTTGCGACGGCTACCAAAATAATATCTCTGTTCTGTTATTTGCAACCTAAATTAAACGTATTGATGACTTTTTCCCGTTACGCGTATTCTTGTGTAATTTTAGAAAAATCTGTCCAAGAGGATAACTAAATAGTCTGTATCGTGATTTCAAGGAATCTAAAATAATGTCACCTCACAATCATCCTTTCGAATAAAGAATGGAAATGTTATCTCTGAGGGGAATGAGAAAGACGAGTGTACGTTGCAGTAAAATAATTAAAGATTCATCAAGATTCAGCTAGGAATTTTCGAATTGCACGAATACACGATTGGTTTGACAACCTTCTGTAGACAAGATTATTTAGCTTCCAACGTGTAACGCTTTTCGCTTTACATTATAGTAGCTTATAGCGTATATACGACTTACATATTTGTACTTTTAAACGAACAATAAGTCACGTTTGTCATTATTAGATAATTTTTGTTCGATGAACAACAACAACAGTACTACCTGTATCTTATTACATACACGAGTAACATATTTTCTCCTGCAACAAATGCTCAACATCTATTCACCGTAAGATGTTATCGTCAAGTACGTTACTCTCCGCCGTGAACTACAAGCTGCTGGCTTAATCGTGAAATGTTCATGGACCTGCCGTTCCTCAGACCGAATTTCCATTATTATAATCACATTATATCTTATTCCGACGATGCAATATTCAGACAGTATTTATTATCAAGATTCGTCGCAGGGAGAAGTAAATGTGACATATTTATTTGTAATATCGTGTATATTCTGCGTGCACCTTGTTAATCGTACAGTTCCGCACTCCGTTCGATAGGAAATCACCTTTAATATTTTAACCTTCGCGTGTATATGCGTTTAATACCATCCTGTCGAAAATTTACAATCCTTAGAAATTTTAATACAGAAAGTATAGAAGTTTTATTAAAAATATTCAGACAGCTTGATATCTTCTAGATACATATATTAACATCTTATTACGTGTCTTCCTTTTGTATAAAATATCGTAATTTTTCTTTTGGTATATTATTTTAATACATATATTTTTTTTAATTATTTCAGATAATTAATATTTAGGAAATCTTTATTATCTTTATTCCTGTAAGAAATAAGCGTTGCGAATTTATAGGGTTCAGTAAAAGATTATTAACGTTCGAAAACGAATATATTGCATTAAAACTCGTACCGTGTAGTTAAGAAAATGTTATTTAAAATGGATTCGTTTTAACTTACAATTAGTGAGATTGACAGCCAATAGCTCAGTCTGTTTCGTTCTTTGAAACAATTTAACTCTTTGCGCAATGCACGGGAACGCTTTCGCAGCAGCTTAATCTTCGATCGCCAGATTTGAGAAAATTGGAATGTCTAACACGATTCTTTCGGATCCGTGGAACGTTAAACGGGACGAACATTGGATCAAACCGAAAAATAGATGAAAGCGTAGCTAGATTGCCAGGTCAAGCGACAGGGAAATCTGGGATTTCCTGCTAGATCGTGAACTACGGAAAGATTTGTGGATACTGTAAGATATTTGTCATCGTATCTCCTTGCGTGATAAGCTTTTCATCTGAAAAGACATTAATTTTAGGCTATTCGCAATTTCGTCTAATAATTCTGTCCGGAACACTAGTTAACTCATTATAGGGCAACGTCGTCTTAACGAAAATAAGTTTTACAATTTATTTTAGTCAATTTACGTTAGTAGATCCTGTGAACATTGTAGTTATGAAAGGGAATTCGAGGGAAAGTTTCATACTTTGTTCGTCGTTGCTTTTTCTTTCACCTTAATTCTATGATTTTATAAAGTTTGAAAAGATTAAATTCTGCAAATTTTTTGTGCCTCTTATTTATATAGCGACTCTTTATAAAGTATCTATGTACTTTATGTAAAGTATGCAACGTCATAAAACACTGTTTACATTACTTTAATCCCATTTCTTCGTAATGTTGCCTTTATGAAACTTTCACGCATTGTTTCACCCTGTGATCCTTAATAAGTTAAACGTCGGTGAAATTGATTCACGGTATCAATTAACGTCAAGTTTCGGTCGCCGTTTACGCACAGCCACAGTGATCAGAAAAGTATCAGGTACACATACAGTTACGCAAAAGCGTAAATGTGTATTCGATGCGAGCCACGAACAATATTTTTCAATAAATATGGAAATATTTATTTATTCGAGTCGCGTTGATTCGATGTTTACAAACGTCCAATTGCTCGATTGGTATATTCCCCTTTTTGTCATAAATGCACGCGCCGTTCTGTATATTAAAATAAAACGTTTATTTTCTACCGACTGTGTTGGTATTCTATCGTCAATGATAAAATTAAACGCGCCTAATTGCCCCATAATGTTTTACCTTCTAGAAAGAACGTACTTAATTACAGAGGTTAATGCTCTTTAGTCAATTAACCGAATAATTGCCGAGATGAAACTATTTCCGACGTGTTTAGAATAAAATTTGGAACGAGATTTCAGATCGAAGTATCGAGCTTGTGAATTCTATCGAAAGCTCTCCCAGATAGTTCCTAAATTCTTTACGCATAATACGTCCTTTCATAGTGCAACTGCAGCCTCTTTGCGGTCAAATTTATGGAAGAATTTCATCGAAAATAATTCTACTGTAATATTCGAATCTCTTTTTTCCAGTGGTTTCAAATCTTCTCAGCTAATCGCCCAAACTGTACGAAAGCTTACGAAAATACTCCGATACTCCTTGAAACTTTCTACAGTGTACTTGTATTGTAGAAAATTGTATTTGCATTATACAAAACACTTTAAGATCTCATTAGCTCTGTAGCGAAGTACGACTATTGTGAGTACAACAGTAAAATTTGAAACGGATCTAAAAACGTACATGGAAGTTACAAGATATTCATTGGAAGTATATACTTCGCAAAGAGTTTCGTATAATCCACAATCCGTATAGTATATTCATAAAAAGTTTCTGCGGCAAATATTCGAATGCTTTTCGAGTCACAGTACCTCTACCTAAATATTTAACGATCACTTTGGATTTACTACCACCGTGTGTCACAACATGATATGTTATGGCTTCAGACGCAGTCGCTTGGGCAGGAATTACTACTTATTCAAGGAGATTACAGACGCATCGTTTATTCCAAAAGTTTCTTCGGTATAATGTAAAACGAATCGGATATCGATGTTTGAACGTGGCTCTTTGGCCTCGTTTTATCTTGCGAGAATTACGACTGTAATTCGGTGAGTATTTTGCTGAAGGGTCTAACATACTTTAGTGTGAATTTACCGTGGATCTTGAGTTTTTCATCTTATTAAGTGGTATATATATATATCTCTATTTACGTCCAATTAACTCTTTAGTAAGTTTGGTGATTATTTCCCAAATTACTTACAGGAGCAATTTGAAAGTTTCAAGGATTATTATTTTCGTCCCGCTTTTTCATATTTTCTTGGCTTTTCCTCTTTCGACGCCGGGCTGGTTATATTTCACGTCTCGCTCGTTATGTCTTTACACTTTGATGCCTTCCCTCGATTTGTCGCTGCGTCTTTTACCGCGGACCAACCTGTTTTCTTATTTTCTTCTCATTTCGTATTTCGTATCGCATTTCCAGTCTTTCGTATTTACGTCATATTTCGTTATTTTGCTACCACTTTGCCACGACATTAATATTGCATTATATTAGTGGTGGATATCAAGGACAACACGGTAATCGCTTTGCGAAAGGTTGTATCGATTTCTCGGTGAAACAGGTAAGAAATCTTTCAATTTAATGGAGATCCGATGTCAACAGTAATATCAGTTAAATTCTTAGATAAATATCGCTTTTAGATTCGCTGCAGCTTATTAAATATTGTTAACTATTTTTCGATCAACATCTTCGATACATGTGCTACATTTGTCGATATTTTTAAGCCTATGTGTATAAGTTCGAGCATGAGTTTTACGTTCATAATCGAAAGTATGGTACTTTGGGAAAGCGACAGTACACTATTATAAGATACTCTTTTAGAAATAAGCAGGGGAAGTCGCTTAGAGTCGGTGACTGTTCGCAATGCTTCGTTTACGATAGTGTTTATGACTGACCACTTATCGTACTCGTAAATTCTAACTTAACCGTCTGCGTTAAAGTTGACGTACTGTTCAAGTGTTCTTCGTCTGAAAATAATATTATTCTCTCTCCTCGCATCTTCTTCCGATTCACATTGTATTACGATTTTTATTTCCAAAGGTAACATCTTTCTTTTCATTGTGAAACTCAATTCACGGTAATATTTAGTCGCAACTATTAACTTTCTATTTTCAAGCAACCTTAAAGATAACATTGACGCTAATACCATCATTAATAAAACATCGTGAAACTAGTATAAGCTATATGATAGCTATAGATAAAACTTGACAATAAAACTTGTATGAAAAATCTTGCTTCGAAGTAAAAGGAATATGAAAAAGTATTCGTTTCTTTCATCCGTTTAGATACATGTTTTATTAAAAAATCATTCAAACCCCCAAAATGTACCGCTGTCGGTCGATAAAGTTTCTACAAAGAATTACAGATTTGTAATTTCGATAGCTCTAGCGTTAATAGTAGACGATTTTTTTACGTAATTTATTCGCCATATCGTAGAATACCGTTTTATATCGAAGACAAAAATTTCCATGACAACCTTTCTCCCATCGAAAAAGCTGAAAATTCGTAGAACATCAGAAGTAATTTCGCAGCTGCGGAGTGCGTTTGAATGGGAATCGATGCCCCGCGTCGGTGTTTCACGCATGATGGGACGAAGGACGGGAAACTTAAACGAGCTGCATCGCGTATCGCGGCTTGTCGAGTGGTTGCCATCGAAAATCGAAATGGGTACGAAGTCGCGGATGCACACCATTCGGAAATCGCGTTTTACTACGTCTGTTACGTAAACTCTGAAGTCTTTGCTCTCACTCTAGATCCGCTCGCGGAGAAGTATTACCCCCGAACTGGGCATCCGCGAAGTTTCCTCGCGAAATTAACGAAATCTTGAAAGTTCCGCGCGCTCCAATGTACCGTTTCACGAAGAAAGCCCCGTAGCTAAAGTTAATGAAAATGTTCGCTCCGAGGATGCGTCATTTTCCATGCTGATTAAATCAAAACTAGTCGCTCGCGTAATAGAATTCTATACACAAGTTAAATATATTATTCGTCTTAAAGGAGCAGCTGTTGAGACGACCGTGTCATTTCTTTTAAATTGGTTCTTTAACAAACTCCGAATATCTCGGGTTGAATCATTCGGTAACCCTTTGGAAGTAAAATTATTAAAACATCTTGATATTTTTATATTTATAACTATCATTCACTTAAATCTGGACGTTGCAAGTTAAATAAATTACCAATTTTTTGTAGGGTACAGATGCTGAAATATTTTGTAATCTTTTCTAAATTAACTTTGTACGACAATTCTGTTTGCTTTAATAGAAATACAAAGATTACTTTAAGTTAAGTAAATTAGTAATTCTTTTTTTCAGTTGGAAGATTTTATAATTTCTTCTAGATGAATTCTCTGTGTAATACTTAGAAAGTATCAGACGCGAGATCGTCGAAGAAAGATAATTATCCTACCTTACGATTTTAAGCATTTCAGGAAGTAACGAAGGGAATTATACCAGACTCCATAGCAGAAAGCATTCTGTTTTGTGAATATAGTGGCTTCTGCATGTATAATCCTTCGCGTAAAGTAGTAGCTGTTGAAAGCTTTTGTCACAAGGATGTGATTAACGCGTCGTGAAAATATTTCGAAGCGTGCTGCGACAACGTTTAAAATATTTAATTATTTACCTCTTGTTTGCAGTTTAATCCTACAATTACACACTCTTGTAACACTGTTTATTTTATTTACACGTTTAGTTTGTAATTAATTTGCGTCGGGCTTGGTTGGTGTAACGAAGAACAACGTTATTCACCAAGTAAAAGTTTTACACCTTCCATGAGTGCCGCTTCATGACGTTCACAAAAATTTATACGTCTCCAGTTACGAACGAACAAATAAAACGAACAAATAGAACGAACAAATAACAAACTTTTTCTAGAAAATGGTGGTTTCTACGTATATTGCAATATGATACGAAACAAGCTGTTTAAGTGCGTTGAAATTTACATTTATTTTATATCTACAAATATATGATATTACTTTTATCTTCGCAAACAATAGCTGTAGCTTATTCTATTTAATTTGTTCGTTAGCCGCTGCTTCTGCCTCTATTTCACACCACATTTTCTTACATCCGTATTTTCCTACCTCGATTCTATAATACTGCAACGTCTAATCTCAAGTTATTCACCTAAACTATTTAATTTTCCAATATTCGCGCGATTAAATCGTCGAAAACTCCACTCTAACCATGCGAATGGTATCCTGTACGAAGTCAACCGGATCCCTTAAACTTTCTCCTTGGAAAATTGTGAAACGTCGAGCGCTAATCGTGGCCAACCTTCGGAGAAGAAGACGCGAGCAACCCCGCATCCGACTTCCGGAGCGAAACGCGTGCGCGGGTGGTTTTAATGGGGGTAGGGGGGGTGATGGCGGGGGCGCGGTCGTGGGTACAGATACGTCGCACTTCAGTTGGGTTTGGTTCGCGTTTCGCGACTGGCCTCTGGCGCCTCGAGGTGCCTCTTTCGTTCCGTTGATCCGCGCACACCCGACTCCGTGGTTCGGGGACTTTCGCTCGTTCGTTCGTTTTTCCCGTGCATCTTCAAAGTTGCAGTGCGAGTTCGTGCAATTCCACAGACAGGCCCGACGCCTCGTTTATTTCCAATTGGACGTCGTGGATGGAACGTACGTGTCCGAGATTTCGTGAGTGAAATTTCTCTCAGTGATTGACAAAGGGTTGCAGTTGTTCGCAACTGCTTCGTTGTCGCTTTCGCAATCGTAACGAACGAAAAAAAAAACCAAGCTTTCGCGTGTCGTAAGATGTTGGAAGGGTAAAACGTATAAAACGAAAAGAGGAGATTTCGTCGTGGATGTTTGTCGTTTCCTCGATGATAGATCACCTCGATGATGTTCTCGTTTGCGAAGACAGATGTTTTTACAGCAACTTCCGCGAGACGCTCTTTGACGGTCGAGCGCTACGTATCTGGGTTAACTGACGGTATTTTAGATAGAGTACGAAGTTCGGGCATGCAAAACGTTGATCGACGTCGGACATCAATTCTTGAGCGCGAGAGAGACCGACAATTGCGTTCGTCCTTGGCACTCGGCTATTCGAAAAGTTTTCCTCTTGATCGTCGAGATTTATGAGTTCCACTCTGATGACTCGACAAGAAACCCTTGTTTGTTTGTCTTTTTACGATCGTGTATACCATTTCGCCAAGGGATGTTTGCCTTTCGCCAAGTTTTGATCGATGCCAGATAGCAGGATCGGAATTCGGCTTCGTAACGTATCGCGTTGCAAAGGTGTCGCATAGCCGCTTTTATAACAGGATGCTGAAGAGCAGCACAATTACCGCTACAAACGCAACTACCTGTGTATCCGATTTCACACGATTTTTCAGGCTCCTCGAAACGTAGACTCGTCTGCATTGCGCGATTCCATTCGAGTAAAAACATTTACATGGCGCGCGAATACGTAGCGTATCGCGTCGTATTAGAGGCGAAGGTCGATTCGAGTTGGTGGAAAAAGTAGGAGTAGCCAGTAGCTGGGTCGAACGAGGTTGCCAATAAAAACGCGGCGCAACGATTTCCCAGTGTTCAGGTTGGCTGAAACTCGAATCCTAATTGAATATCCGATTCGCGATACACTACAAGTTTCACGATTTTCTTCTTTCATTAATTTTAATTCGTATTTTTTATCGGTTCAGCACGATCGTTCTTTTTACGTTGCAGTCGTTGCTATTCCGTCGAAGAACAAAGTTCGAAGATCTTTGCGACTCAAAGAGAAAACGTTGGTAGTTAATGCTGTGCGAGTCAATTTATTCGCTTCTTATCGTCGAAGAACAAGAAAAATATATAGTTGGAAGTTTGGTTCTTTGTTGTAGGAAAAATTCTATTATTAACAGCGTTTTTATTCTGCTTTACTTTCGAACTAAAACGTATCCGGTATTGTCACAGCAGCTATGAAGAAACGCGATCGAAATAAAAAGTTGAAATTACGAAAGTTTGTAGCATGGTATTGTTCCTTCTTAATAGCAAGTAATTATAAAATATCGCATCGGTAGAATCGACAGAAATAATATTGCTGTTGCCTCTAGCATGCTTTTAGGAGATTACTAGATAACAAACACGTAGAGTTTACAACCGATTACATGCTAAATCGTTGATTGTATTTTCTGATTCATAGCCACGAATTGCGGTTCATTGTCCGAGAATGCAGTATCGAATACGTAGGTAAATTCTGTAATTGATGCGATCAGATTACTCTGTTGTTCATAAATGGATGTATCATACTGTTTGACCTAGTATATAAATTTCTATTAAGAAGATTAATTAATTAAATTTAATCGTGGGTGTAATATAAATAAGTATAATAACAATTTATTATATAGTTTTACGCCAAGCCACATAGAACGAGGCATAACGTGATCCAATCATATAATTCGTGGATTAATTTCACGATATTGGTTATTGGACGATGTTCGTGTGTCGTTGTGCCATATTTGTGTATATATGTAAATTCAGTCTTCTGTCGCGACCAATCCACGTAGTTTTCGATTTCCCCACGTTACTTTGATGTAATTGATTACATGTAAAGATAAGCTCATAGTACAACTTACAGCAACACAAACATACAGATTGTTAGGCAACTCTAATAAGATTCAAGACGACTTTGATTTCAAAATAACAGACATAACGCAAGAACCTGTTAATCTAAACGTCTGAAGAAAAATTGTCACTCTACTTTTCTCCGTTTCCACCATACATACAGATTATTTCAAAGTAATTTATTTTTCATTCTCGCAAGTTTCTATCTAGCGTAGTCGACACGTCGTCTCCATCAACCCTTGTATCCATTTTTATTATATTCTTTCCGTTACGTCCTTTAAAACTTTGCAGGAAGATAACGCAAATGTTACTGCGATGCTACATAGTTGCAACGTTAGTTTATTTTTCAAATCGTCAGCAACCTGTACTTTAAAACCAATTTGGCATCTGTATCGTTAATTACATTTCAGTCGTTATCGAATTATCTCGCAGATCGAGTCATCCTAAAATCAACGTATTTTCAGTCTATTCGCACTTTTTAGCACTATAATCTTTCAACGAGAATCTGCGCAAAAACTTGAACAAATCTGTACGATTAGTGGAGCAACGATACATCAACAAGATACATGCGTGTAACTCCTTTATTAACGAGACTTTAAAGACCAAGTCCATCGATTTTCGATCAATCCTCGGATCGAAGCGGAGAACCAAGCCCTCGAATTTCACCTTTACACGCGATTTCGTGGCTTCGGCCTCGAATTTATTTTCCGCTGCACGCAAGAGGAAACAGTCGCTGTATCTGTAGAGAGCAGGAGACCGTGTAATCCTAGTACAAGCTCGGGGAATGGTTCGCGATTAAGCCGAAGCTTCGTCGAAGCGTCAAGCGTAGTTTAACCGGAGAGTTCATTATAAACGCGTGTAAGGACCGTGACGACGACGAATTTTCCTCTTTCGACGAATTCCGCAGCAGAATTTAAATTCTTCGTCAACAGCTTCGTTGCTTTACAACGATTCAGACTATCGTGACGAGCCTCAGTCTCCAAACGAAGTTTCGTAGAAGAAGTTTCGACAACTGAAGTGTCCTTTTGTCCCGATACAAAGACGTGGAACGAAAACGAAAATGAGGGCGAACAACGAATTGAATTTCGGCAATGACGCTCCTTCGGAACGTGAACGAACTTCGATGTCGCGATGTTGTACATAGCCGATTCTGTTGACATTTTGAGAAACCTAAAAGCAGAGAGGGGCGGATACCGCGTGGAAAGGGAAATACGATCGTGTCACTCTGTCAGTGTCGCGTTACAATCATTCGTCGAGCAGAAAAAATATCTCCACCGATTGACTCAAGTACCGCATACTTCCTGACATCTTTTCTTCGCGATACGTGACAGGAATCGCGACATTGGTCGTTGCTGTTTTCCACGTTGTTTCATTCTATCGTCGATGCGTTTAAATATTATTAGTGGTTCACGGAAGACGGAACGTCGACGATGAAATTGAAATTCCTTCTATTTCTCTTCATCCTTATACATAGCCGCTTGTACGTCTTAGATCAATTATTACTTTAATAATTATAATTAATATTTTATTTTACACGCATTGGCGAATACTTTCTCACGATTCTAATATGTTAATTTTAACAATAGATAATAGTAAGAATTAAAACGAAATTAATAGAAATGTTTCTTTCGCAATTGATCCCAGAATCGCTTTTTTATTGTTCACCTATCTGTTTCAGAAGATTTTTTATGTAACTTTCGAAGATCTTACTCACATTCCCAGAATATCTGCAGTTGTAGAAACTTTAACATGGCAGGGGTTAGGTTGCTTTCCTTTGCTAAAAGGACGGAGCAGCAAAATTTCGAAGCTGTGATTTCAAGGGATTTAACTTTGTCCGATGCACGTAATTCGAGCATGAAAGAGGGTTTAGTATTCTTGTAAATACTTTACTCGGCTACGAAGATTCGATTCGAATAATTCATTCGTCGCGGTAACGATGTCGTGCATTTATGCAAACGTTTAGTTATGTTTCCGAAACGATGCGAATGTACCACATACGTATCTATTATCGTTAAAAAGATTAATTCTTACTTTACACAAGAACCATTATTATCTCGTTCTTCTATATTTCAACATTCATTATGCGCCGAAGATATCCGATGATCATATTTCCATCGAGCTTCCGTTCGCTTGATTCAATGTCTTACTTGGTATACGCATTACATACACATATTATATACGCGATAGAAAACATTTTCAAATATCGTTAACATTGTAACGAGACACGATCATCGTGGTTGTATCGATAAAATGTGGAACGAACGCGAAAAGAATCAGAAATTACGAGATATTTGTCGCAAGCGCAAAAATAATTAAAATATTTGAACAGTCGTTGTACTACTAGCGATAAGTCACGATATTTAATGAGACCATCTTTAGCGCTAATTATATGCTTAAAATACTATTCACGCTGTGTACTAATTTTGTATTGTATTCACTCTGCGACAATTTTCGGATTTATTTCAAACTGTACCAATGTAATTAGCACAGTCTTTCTCCGTTATAACGCTAATAAAATTTGAAAAAGCTTCGTCTAAGAAGCACGATATATATTCGTAAAAGTTTCCTAATGCTTCTAGTATTCTAATAGTTCGGTGAGGTGGGCGTCGGTGAAGGTGCCCACAAGAAATGCTCTTGATTTTCAACAATAACTCTTTATTGTTTATTATACTCTTAACAATTGACAATAAATAACTGATAAGGATTAATAACTAATAACGATTAACACTGAACAATCAAGAGTCAATAACCCGTTTCTCTAATTGTGTTTGCTTCGCATAACCTTGCGCACTTTGCAGCTCGAGGTCGAACGAATCTTTCGTTCGAGGACAAACAGATCCTTCCCTTAGTTGCCCATAGATATTCCCACTAGCACGCGTTTATTAGATGCACCGCGGTGGTTGTATGTGTTCTTCCGAGGATTCGGCGAAAGAAGCGCAGGGATATCGATGGTACATTGGGCACGCCGATGTTGTGCTTTGACGGCATAGAGCTTTGTGTCGCGAAGCCGACGGAAAGTTCCGTGGCGGGTGTCGCCGCGGTTCTGATACTTGGTGTGCAAGTATATATCGTATATAAGCGCCACATGTTCTGTTTTACTTGAAATAAAGAATAATTATACGGAGCCGAACTATGGCCAAATAGTTCAAAGAAAATAATACAATGAATCTGCGCGTGAAAATCTAGCAAATGCAAAATCCTCGTTAAAGAAGGGTTTGCGGTGGTGATGCGATTTAAACCGCGAGTTTGCGCCAAAAATTTCGCCTATTATGGGTATAACGGCGTGCTCGTTGCGAAACTTCCAGCGCAATGAAATGTTCAAGCAAAATTGGTTTACGTGAGATTTAACGAGCAAATCTCTGCGACAAATGATCGTGGTCCAGTATTTGAAACGGTCGTATTGCCGTTGCGAACTTGCGGTTCTTGCGAAATTCACCACGTACAAATAAACGTCGACCGAAATCGTTGAAGCAGCCGGCGGTATCTCGAAACGAACGGATTAACGTCACGCGAAACACGTAAAACTGATTGATCATAACAGTTTCTATAATCGGGAAACCGTTGGATGCCGAGACAATCGAGTATCGATTCCCTTCGCGTGTGACACGACACTCGATCGTGTATCTTTGCCAGAAACCGTTCAAAAGGTGGCAATTACGCTTGAAAAGGATCCGTGTCAAGACTCCGTTGATAAATTCCGTTATCGCTTTTTCGATCTGACTATTAATTTTCCAATTTCAGAATCGAAACATCGTTCCGATGGCGAATTAAAATATGCTTTCGTTTGCTGATTTATCAACGGTTGCATTGTTAATTCTGCAGTAATTCAGAGCACATGTAATATTTCGAAGGAATATATAATTTCTGGAATATAATCAAAATACCGAATCGTTCGGATAAATTATTATTTCCCAAATGGAATTGAAATAGAGACGAACGTAGGTGATTATCGAAGCTTTAAATATTTTATTCACCGTTTTATGGAAAATACGTAGCAGTTTGCAATTTTTGGTACACCGTACGCGTACACCTGTATCGATAGTTGCGAATAAATGGGAGCCGACTAAATGTTTTACATTATACAGCAAAATCGTACCATCGCATCGCTTAGTTAAACGAGCGTTCGAATCAACCGTTGTCAGACTTCGATTCTCTGCTGGAATTTCCTGTTTTACTCGGTGTAACGTGAACTTTCTCTCGAATACGTACGTTGCAATTAGTAACTACGTAAAGTGTGATCACAATTCCGGTTTAATTAAACGTAAACTTTGTAGCGCAAATAACGAAATTTTGGCAAGCGATAAAACTTGCAAAGACAGGGAACAAAAAATGGCATCGCGGTCGAAAAATCACATATTACGATAAACGTGCGCGTCGACGCGACAGAAAAAGTATTTGTCGACGGTTGGCTCGCGTTTTCGACGTTTCGCGCGCGTTGAAACTCGTCGTCGGCTAATCCATGTTGCAACGTTACAGGCAACGCCGTACGCTGCTGAACGCTGTATAAAGGAATTCGGAATTAACATTTGCACCATCGTCGAGGGATTAATTGCTTTTATTTCAGCAAAGTGTCCTCAAGTTTCCATCGAATCTCTTTTGTTCGCTTCAAAGGGCTATTCTTCAAAAAGCTCGGACGCCTTCCATCACCTCTGATCGATCACACAGTTTTTCCCTCTGTTTCGATGCAACGTCACTCTCCAATTTATTGCGGCAATAAAGCGAATTCCTCGAATACCCGGAATCCTGATCTTCGAGATATTTCACCGGTATCGATGTTTTTCAAGATTCCAAAGAATCTCTGTCACACCCTTCGTGTTATATTTAACGAGTCTGAAAGTCGCGATACTTTGTAAAATTATACATCGCGGTAAATTCTTGTTCTTCGGGATCTTTTACGTTGCTTGGATATAACGATGACCCACCGAGACGGAGAGATTAATGCGAACGGTTTGGTAGAAACAAGGCCGGCAATAATTATTCGCGCAAAACGGCAAACGCTTTTTAATTTCTCGATCCAATTTGTTTTTTCGCTGCGCGTAAATTAATGGTGATTTACGACGGTGTGTTATTCGCGTCTGGCGTCGTGACGTGACGAAACATCGCAGAAAGGGTTGCAACGAGCTTGGTATTCTTTTGGGAAACACGCGAAACCTCCCCTTGTCATCTGCTCGTTGTGCGCGAGTGATCGTGCTCGTAGTAATTAACGATTCTTACAGTCGTTCGAGTCTTCTGAAATTTGCACGCTCGAACGTCGTTCTCGTTATTCGCTCGACCGGTTTCCACTTGAAAACATTTTACCTTTCCTACTGTGGTCGTTACGTGTGCATTACACGGGAGATTGGTCGTTAAATAAAAGAGTAGAGTTGATCGAGATGAGCAGAAACTATTCATTTAAATACGGCTGATTACCGCGAGATAAATTACTTTGTCCACATACGAGTATCATCTTGCGGACAGGCAACGGTCGTGTTCAACGAAGAGTTTCCAACTTCGGATTTTGCTTGCGTTACAACGAAACAGAAAGCTCATAAACTCGCAGACGTATGGTATACGCTATAGGCACATTTTTAGAATTTTTCCGGACCATTTTAGAATTTTCCTGGTGCTTTTGCAACATAGTCCGGTATTATTACTTTTTAAGATGTTCGAAAGCAGTGGTATTACGAGTTTGCGTTTGTGATATTACCATTTTCATAATTAAGTTACAAAAGAAATTCAATCGACAGAGCTATCTGTATATGTTTCGCGTTTTACTTAATTTTAAGAGCAACTTGTATTGTACAAACGAAACAGAACTGCCGTGGCTATTCAACGTATTTGAGGATGTACCTAGGTATCTGTAAAATGAAGGTACAAATTCCACAATGCTACCAACATTTCTGTTTCCTCCAAGAAGCATCACCAAGTGAAAGAAGAATAAATTGCCTGGATGCTTTCGTACATCGTTCCTATCGTTCCTACTTATAACGTCCCTTCGATTCATTACAATCATGGTAACCAATTTATCTGGTCCAATGGCTGAAGACACGCCATAAACAATGCTTAACTTTCTAAAATATCGCGATTCTCCCGGCTCTTTCTTCTTCCTCTCTTACGTATCACCAATCATCAGCTAACGACTATAATCTTTTGACCAAACATCCCTTCTTTCGTCCCTTATTTCCTTACACTTGGTAAATACGAAAGTCACATAGAAAAGAACAAGTTACCCCGCCGTTTTCACGGTTGCCTGTGAACAAGTTGAACGAGAATGGAGCGTTCAACCCGTCGTCGAGAGGGCCATGCCGGGGGCGTGTGTACGACGAGTGGAGGCATTCATTGCGACAGTAAAAATTGTCAGTTAAATCCCCTTGAGCCAAACCACGACGGCCACGAGCAGGAACAAAAGGGTGAAACGAATAAGCCTGTGGGTATCGTTACCGCGCTTAATTACGCTGTTCGCTCGAGAGTTGCCGTTTTTATGACCGTTAAAATGGCTACGCGAAGTTTTTCCGGCAGGCGCGTCGCTGAAATAATTCGCGATAAATAAGTACAGTCGGGGACGAAAATAAGCGGATGGGTAGTGGCAATAAGTTCCAACCAAGTTTCGTTAAACACGGCTCGTTAACATAGAAATTTACGTATGAACTTCAATTATCTGCCAAATAATCGATGCAGTACATGAATATATACCAAATAAATTTGAGCGTATGAGGTCCGTCGAATCGGTCATAGGAGGCAAACGAACGCGTGTGATCGAGACAATTTTCAAGGCATTAATTCTTGATACGTTACTGTTTCACGTTTAACATCGTGCGAATTAGTTTCACTGTATATTACATGTAATAATTTGAGCAAATAAACGCACCTTTAGAAGATACTGTCGTATAGCCGAGAATTCGAAGCAACCCATAACAATGATCCGCGTAAATCCGCTTCTGAATGCAACAACCGACTGCCAATATCTGAAGCCCCTTACACCTATCATGCATACCGATCCCGTTTGTTGGACAGTGGTTCGATTAAACTTCATCGATACCTATTTCCATTACGTCATCCTTTTTATCCGATCGTAGACGCCTTAACCGTGGTACGTCCTTTCCTCCGTGTTGCCAGACCGCTTTTCACGTGGCAACAGGATGCTCGAGGCGTGTGTTTCGTTCCTCCGGGCTTGATTTATCGGCGCTGATTAAGTGGTCGCGCGTAATTAGAAGGGTCAACGAACCGCTCTGGCTGGCCTGTTGAACCGAACACAACAGAGAACTGTTACGCGAACTTCTTGCTCGACAAGGAGCGTCGGTCGATCGGTAAATCTGGCTGGTTCGCTGTTTTGATTCGTGGTAAAGTCAGATTAATTTTATAGAGTAATTTACGATATGAACCTGGTCTTTCCATGTATGTACTACTGTTGATACTCGCAAATGTTTCGGGCGTACAGATGGACGTAGTTGTTAATACGAGGCAATTGTGAGTTTTGGCGTAGTTGCGGGCTTTACAGTGCTACTTCGTTAATTTATGGTAGACGTAAATGACAATGCAAATAATTTTATCCTACGAAGAACGAACGTACGTGCGCATCTTTCGTCTATTATTATTTTCTGGTTTAGTTTTTTTAGAAAAGAACGAATTTAGTGGATAGATTTGTTTCAATGTTCTACCGTTTTTAAGAATGCTCGTCAGGCTACGAGGATTTTAATCCTTTTTCGCGCGGTTTACTTTAAAGCAGATGTTGGGAATATTTATTTTCATCGCGACACTATATGCTGCTTTATGTTAGAAAAGGGATTAGAATATTTCAATCAAATTATATTAAATTATTATATATTAAACTTATTTACGAAAGTATGCAGATTATTTCGCTTTTAATAACTTTACAAGGTAGTTATATATTCTCTTGAATATAATGACTAGGCACTTTAATTATTGTGAGAAACCTAATACATTAATACAATTGGAAGAAAGAAATTGTACGGACGAGTCGTTTAATCTCAAATGATCAGACTACTATTTTTAATGTAAATGCTTTACGCGCATAATTTTTAATCGATTAATTGGGCGAACTCGATCGTTGTTTACCATACTATCTCGTACTTCACATCGATAGGAAATATATTTATCGCTTCGATCAGAAAACTCGACGCACGAACATGGAAGAAACCAAGTAGCATCGAATCAGTATTTTTCGTTGAGCTACACTCGTTACGCTATTTGCAGCGTGAACGTTCACCGAAAGAACGTCGGTCTTTTTATCTCGTTTGTAGTACAGTTTGTACATCGAGTATGCAGATGACGTTTGGCCCTACGAAGTTCCTTTGAGATGCATGTAGAAGCCTTTCTGAACACATGCCACGAAAATCCAGGTTCCGCGAATGACGAAATTTTACACTCTGGAATTTCAACGTTCCACCGTGCAGCAAGAGTATGTAGCCTTCAGATCTTTCAGCTAAAATATCTTTAGGTCTTTTTGCATTCAGAATTTTTTCTCAAGATTTTATCCGAATTCTTTCGATGTGTAGCATTTTAGTATGAAATTCTTTTGTACACATATTTACTTATTTACTTATTTTTTACATACATCGTATAAATAATCATTTTTGAAGGATTTAAATATCATACTTTTTCTGCCATTGCCGAGTGAAATATATTCAATTACTTCTCATCATATCTGAAGTTGTTAACTCAATTGATTATTTAACCCGTTAACAAATTAGCAAACTCTATTATTTTCAGTAACGAGTATAATTATTTGCGAGTTTGGGATTTCTAAGCGAAGATCAGTGTTCTTCCGTTTTTGCATTAAGATAGTATTTAAAATTATACGTATGAACTGTAGAAATCCCGAAGAATATATGAATAAAAAATTCTTGATAAAACCTGCTTACGAATATAGACGAAATTTCTAAACAGAAAACCAACTGGTATTTGTCTAATCATTGTCCTGCTAAAGTTTCTTTGTTTCTATCTTTCGAAGAGAAATTCAAACGCATAAAAATTTGTCTAGCAAAGCGCGCATCGCGATCATCTGTCAGCACTCGATACTAATCGATCACTGTCAGACAGCGCGACAAGGTTCCGTGGTCGATGCGCCATTTTGCCGTCAAAGTACGAAGGTTTATAGAGCTATATAACTCATTGTTAATCGATGGAAATAGGTCAACACGTGCTTAGAATACGAGCTTTCTCCCCTAACTGGCTCGTTTTTCCTTTAGATATAAAAAGGATCAAAGGAAGGAAGCAGTCTGTACTCCCTCGACGAAGCAAAATAGAATTGCTCTAGTTGGCTGGCAGACCCAACGACGATTACAACATCCTATGAACTTGAACACTGTGTCTACGATATAGGACGAATTCTATGTACTTTCTTACAAATTTCAGTATTTTTCAGTTATTTTCTATGTTTCTCTATTTTTACGAAGATGATATTCTTCTTACACTAGTATAATATTTAATATCGTTCCAAAGATCATTCTTTTATATTTCCTTTCTCCTTTCATCGGCAATTTATATCTGTGTGTATTTTTAGAAGAAATAGAATTAAGCTTCTAAGATCGAAAGGTAGGAAATCGAGCGAAGTAATAAAAAGTTTCGAAATTGTTTGCATAGAATTTCGCAATAAATTTCTTCCACTGGTAGATTCTTGGCGTCCGAAGGAAATAATTAAAATGTAAGCCCCTTAGCCATAGTTAAGATACGACCGTTTAAATTACATATTCTCATTATATAGATTAAGAGAACGAAGTAGTTTCAAAGAATGTTCTTTTTCACTTTAAAGGTTGAACCAAAGACAAGCCAACTTTCATATCTCGCTCGTTCTCTAACTCTTCGAAAGCGCCAACGTCTTCTATTTTATATCTGCAACTTTTCTCTTAAATCAGATGCCTCTCTCGTATTTCGTAAAAAGATATTATACGTGGATGTCCGGAGCATTCTTCGCCGTTTGAATTAGAAAAGAAAAGAAAAGAAGACAGAAGCAATTGTCTTCTGCTACACGACTTAACAGCAACAAAGTATCTCGTTTTCCACCATGAAAACGATAATTAAGAATTTATACGACGGTCAATAACGACTCTTTATTTCGATACATCGGCGAAGCAATCTTTTCGCGTTACTGTAACGAAGGCTCGTCAAAAACAGCGGCGATATTAAAGTTTAATAGATTTCCGGGATTAATATCATTCTTTCGGAAATAATAGCCGAAATCGGTTCGCGTAAACTATCTGTTCTATATTACGGATTAATGGACACGCTGAAACGAATAACAACAATATCCCGTGTCCTAGCAATGGATATCGGCGATCATCTCACTCGTGAAACAATTTCAATCGATGGAATTTAAAAAATTACCAGCGTTGGTACTCCGGCAAATTCCAGCCGAACGTAACGGTTCAATTGTTCGCTATTTCGTCGGCGGTTTCACGCAAAAATAGAATTTCCTCTCGGTTTACTCCGGCGAAATAATTTTATCGATTCTTTTCACTAGTTTTATTACTTTCGTCGCGGATGAAATGAAAAAAAAAAAAAAAAAAGACAGAAAAATGCCATTCCTTCGAGCTTTTCCCCATTAGTCGAGCAATTGAGGCAGAGCCATGCGTTACGCGTAACTAATTCATGGTTATCGGTTGCTTTAATAAATCAATGTCCGGGATACGAATGTTCCTATCGTATGATAATAACTTCGGGGAACTAGAGCTCGCCCTGTGAATACTAATTTCGCGCGGAACTGGAATTAAACGTACCAACCGGGAGCCATTTCGAGTTTCCGTGGACCATTACGGAAGATTTCGTTTTTACTTCACAGGAACGGATTCGACGTCGTTTATCCGACGCAAGACCACGCGATAGATTACGTTCGTATTTTCGCGTCCGCGTGTTACTCCGTAATTCTCCGGGATCCAAATACTTCCTTTCCTTCTTATCTACATCTTCAATATCTCATTCTTGCATTGGAATTAAATTCTATTCACAGCGGTGTAATTGCGCTCTTTTAAAATATGGAGTTTGACGTAATTACAAATAATTAATTCACCAATGCTATTTGTTGGACTTGCCAACACGCATCTTTGTGCTCTCGGCTAAAACGATCTCACGTGCTTCTAAACTGCTCTCGCGGCAACTAAATGGCTTGAGAGCGCTTTCTTGCTCGCGACGGTATATCCAAGAATAAATAAATTATATAGGATTATCCTATTTTCCACAATTGCGATGCGTCGAGCGTTACGTGTGTTTGATCGTAACGTCGATTCTATTTTCTTCCATCTCTGAAGCAAAATGTCATTATACGACATCTACTAACTGTTAATCGACGAATGTGGAAGATAAGGAGCGAAAGTATTAAAAACTAACATATATGATCGAATATGAGAAGAACATTTTTAAAAGGAGAGACGAAGATCTGAAAATTTGCAAAACTGTAGAGATTTGGAGAAAGTCCATCGCAAGTTCTCCGTTTCCAATTTTTGTTATTCTTCGTGTTCGTAACGGTCCGGTGTTAAACGCTATTTCCTATTTCATTTCAATTGCCTCGGTATTATTAATCTCGCGATAAAAATTTAACAAGCGCCGTGCTGTACCGTGTCGCAAATTGCACAGGTATTCGGTGAAAACCAATAAAGACGATCAACGACCAGTCACTCTCCTTCAAAGTCATGGGTTGCGTTGTAACGAAAGGCAAGTGTGCTTCATTCGGTGAGTGCCAGCCATTAGCGGTCACCGGCAACACGATCCTACGCTGTTCTTTCATTCAACGACGTCGAGTTCCGGTGTCATGGTCGAGGCCTTTTCGTGACACCGTTCACCGAACCGCATCGAACGCGAGCTTTTGCTTCATTAATCTCCCGAGCCGAGCGGGATCGATCAATTAACGTCGATAACGCGTGCACGATAATTCCGCGTTGCCAAAGGTCTCGTCATTAGCCTCTTTCCGGAACACGTCTTTCCTCTTCTTTTCCCCTTGCCTTTGTTCTAAAAAGGCAGAAAAGAAAAAAGTGAGAAAGATAAAAAAAAAGTTCTACTTTCGCACTATGACGTATACCAGAACAGTGGAGACTCCATTGGGAGCCTCTCTTTCTCTCTCTCTCTCTCTCTTTATGTCTCTGTCTCTTCGTCGTTCCAAACGAAAAAATCGATGCACGTTTCCGTTTGCACAGAAATCTCGCTTCATCCGTAGAGAACACGTTTCATTTTCCCTTGATTGTCGTGAACCGCTGTCCATTCTGTTTTTGCGAGCCTTGAAAATCGTTCGATCATGAACATCAAAGAGGAAAGTTTCCGTCAGCGAGGTAACTTGTGTGAAAAGGCATGCTAATTTCAGAAGCAATGACTGTCGATGTTCTTTGGTGATCGATGATGGGGTTAAGAGATACGGTAAAGTTCCGAGAGAACTTTCGCCTGGAAAGTTAGGTGGTCGAAAAATGATTTGTAATTTTGTTATTGTAATTAATTATGATTGGATTGTTTGGTATACTGGATTTGCGTCAATTTAAATTGATAATTCCAGCTGTGCATATGCATAAAATTTTCAACGCGCTTACTTTTTGGTATGTACGTATCAGTTTATCGTCGCTGCTGTTCAAACATTCAATAAAAACTCGATGACATAAAGGATAGTAGAACGTTATAAAATTAATTGCGTTTCGTTACGCCATATAATAAATTTTCATTGTAACTGCGCTTTCATTAATCCTCTCGGCGATTAATTTCAGTGCATTATTGATACTATCCAGCTCATTGAATCACAATATTGAGATTGCAATTTCGTCGCCGCTTTACTACGAAAATTATGAATCCTCTGACAATCTTCGATCTGCTGAGAAACGATCGAAGCTATATATTTGCTTTCCTGCGGCCTCTCGATTATCAGAATAGTAATGAATTATTAAATTCCATTTCTACTAAGATTACGTAAACTCGATCATATATTTTTGCAGCAGTCGAGTAGTCAAAGTAGGACGTTTATCACGCTCGAACTCGAAAGTATCAATATCAATTTGTATTGGCAAGATTTCGAACGTGAGCTGTAAAAGTGCAGTAAAACGATCGTAAGTTCGATTCGATGCTGTATAAAAATAACTCTGATAGAACGAATCGAGAATTCATTCTATGACTCGATGTCGGCTAACAAGGTCTTGTCGGGTCATTTTTGCGGAAAATATCAGAAACAGATGGAAAGAAAGAAAAAAGAAAATAATGGAAACAAAACGGTGGAAACCATGGCTTTTGATGGAAGCTACGAAGGCTTTTAATTATTAGACTAAAACCACAGATATATATTCTTGAACGAGAAAAGTAGTTTTATTTTATATTGAAAAACAAATTATTGGAAAATTTGAATATTATTTTTAATGCAATTATTACTGCCGACGGATGGATTATACAGTTTGCACGGATTTAAATTCTAATTATCTTCTCCTTTGTTTTTGAGCGTTGTACGGTAGAAACGTAAATAGTACGGCAAACTTTTCAACCACTATCCTCAGGCACGACGAGAACTTGTGGAAAATCAGTGCGCTCGAAAAATATTTGAAAAGCCGTGTTTAATCCTGTAGCTTGTTTTTCGCATACTTTATTTATTTACGCGCATAAAAAATATTAAATTCTTATAAAAAATTCTCCGTACAGCGAAACGAAATTAAACGAATATCTCTACCGTTTTAGTATCTATTAAAATGTTTAAAAAATAATTCCTCGGCTTTTGTCTCGTATTCTTCATTTCATTTGGACGAAAGTTTCTATAAAACGTTCGAATAAAAATAAATTACTCACGAATCTTAAGATAAGATATTTCTTTCACCAACGAAGGGTGGTTTGTTTTCTTTATGAAAATTTCAGTCGACGGTTTTCTCGAAAATGTTTCGGCGTCTCCCAAAGGGACGCAACCCTTAGCTTCGAATCATCCCTTGGTCACTCCTCTCGCGATTATATATACTGACCCTTGGTATTAACTCCGACAAAAAAGAAAAAATTTCCTTCCTCTCCTCTTCGTAGATCGTTTTTTGCGACAGTATCCTGGTTATCTGCCCTCGCTCTCTCTCTGCAAATACTGTCTTATCTGCCTTTCCCCAAGTAGCTTCAAATATCCTGACGATTTAACCTTCAATAAAAAAAGATATATATATCAATTAAATATGCGGAATCAAGTGGAATGTAAAACTCTCTATTAAGTTGATTAGATCAATAGGAGCAGATGTGTTCGAATAAAGAACAATGGACAGTTTTACCATTTGTAACGTAAGATTTAAGAGTACTTTCCATGGCTACTCTTTATGAATAGATTCGTAAAAGTAAAACTTGTTACGGAGATAATTGTTTCAAACGTATTTTAATAGAGACTGACGTTTGATGCAGGATACGTTGTTTTACCGCCATAAACTTTTGCGATGCACATTTATCTTGTAATGAAATTTTCATGTAGCTAGATTTCGGTAGAACGGTAGATGCACCAAGATTTAATTGTATTTTCCACGCACGTAATTTGTTCAGGTACAACTGCATCAATTAATTTCCTCTATTTTTCTGTTGATAAACTTCTCCGCTAGAATTACCCACGTAATTTGTACTTTCGACTACAGACGTTTCGAAAGATTTTTATTCGAATAATTAATATAACTAATTTTGTGTTTGTTTCGTAATGCTGCTACTTTCCAGTCGATATTTTTTCGAACTTTTTCTACTGTCGTTAAAAGATATTTTCAATTTAGTAGGAAGGGATGGTCGTTTTTTTTTTGCATCAAATACTAAAAGTTTCCTTAATCCTCAAAAGTAGAACGAAATTGGCACGTAAAAATTTGAAGATCGTAGCAGAGTTAAATACCATAATAGTAGCGATCCAGAGTATTTCGAAATCCATGGTCCAACGTGAGTGTGGAATTGCACTTCAACGGCTCCATTACAAAGTTTTGTACCCGAAATAGATACGCGAGTAACGCGTATCGATATTCACGTCGAGAAGAATTCAATAGGGGTGGAAATCAATCCAGCTGGTATTTTTCATTAGAGCTTCCTGCGCCGATAAGCACGGTTTTTTTTTTGACTGGAGGAAAAAATTCGTCGATAGTTTGACGCTAGCTCCGCTGCCGCGGTTTCCCACGGAAATTTCGATAATGTATTCCGTGCATGAAGTCTGAATCAATTTCATTGTATTATTTCCACGGTGTTCTCGCGTCTGCTACACGGGATAGTTCATAAATGCCTGCCGATATTTCACGCAGCCGAAAGTTCAACCAACGTGAGTAGCAAAATATTTTGAAATGTACATCGAATTAACGTTGCAGGGGGTGTCAGTGATCAGAAGATTCACGATAATTTAGATAACAAATTAACACGGAAATATAAATTATGTTAAATTTCTTGTTTTATTTCTTTATTTTTAAATTCAAGTTGAAGCGAATGTAACATCATGTAAAACAATGACCTTTCACTTTCTATAACAAAATTTCTAAAAATTTGTGTGCCTCTGAATTGAACTCGTATGAAACTATATGAAACTGATGATGTCGATGATTTCCCTTCGAATTATGAAATTCAACTATATTTAACTATACACACTGTGAAGCGATAAAATTCCGATCGCTATAGATTAAAGATTTGAGTTAAAAGTAGCTGAATATCGTGAGTTCTTTATAAAAAAAATCTGTCGCAGTACAAAGAAAAACGTTGTACGTTCATTTATGCACCGCCTGCTATATATATCGATCTCCTTGATACCGCAGAATATGTTGTTACGCAATGAAAATCTCCGAAACAGTCAGTAACATTTGTCCATCTTCCTTGAAGGATTTACTAGCGTCTTTGCGTCGTGTCGCATCGTCGTGAACGCGTTGTTAGTTTCGACTTAGCTTCTTGCGATTCAACTTTTCCCGATCGAAAAATCTGCATTGCGAAGCAGAAATTTCTTCGTTGTAACAGGCTTGCTCTGTTCAGAATCATAGCGAACGATCTGTGCGAGTCACAGTTGGGAACAACTTCTGTTATCCGAATTCCCATTATCCGAAAACCCTATGCAAACGCTTCGTTATCTGCTAGCTTTTTTCCGACAATACCGCATCGTGGCTCCTTTCTAAACGAAAACGTTCTATACGGGCTTGATTAAATCGTGACATAACGTGATATCGTTATACGTACCATGTACATATGCACGAGGGCGATTTGATTTTTGAGGCCGCACCTGTAAAATTGTAATTGAGTTTTTTCTATTTTCCTGCGAACATTTATATATTGCATTTCCTTTTTAAGTGATTTTAATTTATTTCGTAATTTCAATTATATTGCGAAAAGTATCTCGTTTAACGTTGGAATTTATCGTTTTCGTTATGTGGTACCAGTTAATTGGTGGAATATTAATTGAAAAGTGAAATGTTAATCAATTTCTGTGCGATGGGCTTGTTTCAAAGCAAGAAACAACGTTAATTTTGCAGAAAACATCTTTGTGCGTTCAGCATTTATAATACGAAGTAATCCGAAATTCCACATTCTAGAATATTGCATTATTGAATTTAATCAAAATTGAAATCATTAAATTTTAATTGTTAAATATAATAACTTCGATTTAGTTAGCTGTAAATGTAATTTAAATTTAACACGATATTGGAATTATTCCAGAAGCAAATTGTTCGACCACTTTTCTATAAACATTTTCTAAACAATTTGTTGAAATGGTTCGTCACTCCTAAGAAAACTCTACATTCTGGCCTTTTTAGCTTTCTCAAGCATCGAAGGCATCGACAGCGTATAGACGAAAGACTGGGACAAAGGCAGACCATAAACGGTAGACAGGCGACGTTGGTTTCGGGGTTTTCAGTTATAGGGTAACACTGCTGGCGTGCGGATCTGGACCAGCTCAAATTATATTTCCTACTTGTACTTTCCCTTCTGTATTTAAAATATATTTTTCTACCTTGCAATTTATCCACGCGTCTCTCTATCTCTTTATACGTCTAATAACCTCAACACGATTGAATCTATTTTGTTACTCCGACGGTTTTGCAAACAGGTTTTATCAAACATTTGAACGATCGTCTTCGTTATCGTGGTGCATTAGTCAGTTTTTGCGTGACGAGAGATTTGTTTGAAAATGTTTAAGATTTATGCGCTTTTGTTGCTTTGAATTATTTCAGAAGAAAAATGTACAAGTGTCCATTTGTTATTTCCATGAATGCATACGAATGAATAAATTCTAATAATAAAATCTCTGGTGAAAAATCTTATCCGAAGCAAGGCAATGCATGCATATTTGAACATGAGTGTCTCGTATAAGCTACGTACATCACGTGGCAAGTACTTGAAATAAGCTCAATTCGAAATAGCTCGTTCCACGCGGCATCATTCAAAGAGGATGGAATTTGTCGAATCATCGACAGTATTGGCGTTCCGTTAAAATTTTATCTTCGTGCAGATTGCATTTATGCCCTGGAGGACTTGGAACGGTTAAAATACGTGGTCCCGGCGCAACTAGACGACAATAAATAACTGCAGATAGTATATCCAACTAGTTAGAGATGAATCACTATTGACACTTTAACGGCTCGTAGTACACGGAAAGTTAAAATAACCGCAATACGATTTATCAAGGGAAAATTATTTTTCATCGATGGTTTATGAAATAGAAATTCGAGGAACTTGTCTCGCTCGTGTAAGTATATTTTCAATGCGGAGTAATATTTACGTTCAAGGTACTTTCGACATCGCGACCTCAAAATGTTTCTATTAAAAACAGCGAGAAGATTTAGAAAAAATTGGGTTAAGAAAATTTGCAGGTAATACATTTTACAGCAGAACAGCAATAAAAGGCGTAAAAAAGGCGAAAATTAAATTTCAAAGAGTCGAAGTGAAAAAGCTAGGAAAGAAGAAGGAAAAAATTGTGAACGCTCAAATTAAAAAATGTTGAAGCAAAGGAAAAGGTAAAAAATAAGCTGCGGTCAGAATTTATTATAAAGAATGTTTAAATGGTAGAACATCGTGCCGCATAAAGAAATAGCAGCAAGTGTAAGAATCGAGAATTTTGCCACTTTTTTTTTTACTAGAAACGTGAAAACCTCGCTTCAGGATCTGCCCTGAATATTCTGTTTACTCGTGTTCGGTTTCCTCCCCAGAGAACCCGATTTAATCGGCTACCTATTTGATGCTTGCTCACCGATATCGTAACCGCTTTAAGCCCTTGGGTACTTTAACGCATTCGCCAGGCAAACCGACTAACAATCAATAATATCTACTAACGTAAAAGGAGGACAATATTAATAGTATTTAGCTTGAATATCTGGTGAAATATGGCGAAACACGTTGAGATTAAAGGCGAATCGAGATATCTAGTCAATGGTACGAACGTAGCCGATTGTTAGAGTTACGGAGCTTCGTTCGTTCGAACAGATCTCGACACAGTCTGTTGGAATCTAATTAACATTTCTCTCGTTAATGAGAATAATACTGCAACCGAGAACACGAACACAATATATTCTACGCGTCTTTGTTAAAATTTTAAATATAAAATAACTCGTAGAAATGTCGTTAGTTGTCGTTAGGTATACAATCGTAAGTTTTGATAAACGCGAATAGTGTGACTTCTGTAATTGTTAATTATATTATTTATTGTAATTACTCTCATGATTATTAAGCAACCTTTGCTATATTTTTGAAGAAGTTTATTTGATGCTGCTTGGAAAAATAGATGGGAAATGTAATTTAAATGCTAATCTCGCGATACTACGTCTGAATATAGTTTTCAGTCTGAATTTTTTAGCATTTCCTCTATCTTCTTTAATACCCTGACGCGGCTTATTTTCGTGTTACACAAAAATACTGTTTTGTAAGAGTTTTATAAGAATTTTATGTAGACAACAAATATGTACACTCATAGGTCACTCGATAAAGATCGCGACACGGTCCCCGTTTAACACTTTTGAACGAGGATAACTTGGATTTTCAAAAAGCATTGTCTGATATTCTATTGAGAATAGGCTTACGATAAACCGCGTTTGATTTGTTTCTACTTTGTCATTTTCCGTTCGTAACACGTGCTCCTAAATTCAGTTATTGGTAAATAACTTTTATTTCGAACTTTTTAGGCTCATTTTCGGGAAAATATCTCCACACAACGTTAAAACCACAGTTGCGAAATAATTTTTGCCACAAATGATGATAATTAATTTAAATAGATCGTTAAAACAAGCAATCGACGCAACAGTAAACAGCAGAGTCGAAGAAAAGAGAAATTGAAAATATAATTAAAAGCCAAGATCAGCGATGTTTTTCTCCGAAACGTCGACAAACTTCCGCCTCCGCAATTTGAAATGGTTAAAATTACATAATTAAACTACGAACCTCTTTCTCTTTTACTCGCGCTGTTAATAACTAATTTTAGTAAATGCTGCCATAAACGATAGAATTAGCGAAAAGGGGAGAATTGAAGAAAAATGAAACGATCGTTTCTTTTAAAAGTGTGGAAAAGCGGCGAACGTCTGCGCGTGGAATTTCCGGCGAATCGATCCGCGCGAGATTTCCCGCCATAAATTTCCACCGCGAGTCCCGTCGAAAATTCCCAATGCAAACGATCGCACCGCGTCTGGTGCCACTTTAATCGGCGTCTCCCGCTAATCGTTCCCGTTAATTAACCCGATCGACGACATCGAGAATCAGAGGGGCCGTTAACGAACGTTCTGTTTTTTCGACGCGATATGGAGCCCTCGACGCTACGCTGACTTTCGCCGATCGATTCGTTCTCACATCGTATCATAAAATGGGGAAACACGAGCGGAATGCGCGACGCGGCGTTCCGACGCCGAAATCTAATTACGCCGTCGCCGTGCGAAACAAAAAGGTGGACCGGCTTGTTTGTGACGTTTGCTCGATATTATTCAGATTTAATTAACCGATGATTTTTCGACTTGTGCAGAGATGCAAAGTTTTCTCGGTCCATGACTCCCTAGGGTCTATAATTTCGAACGAAGAAGAAAAGGACTTTCGCGAGATCAATGGCGATACGTTTCTTTCTCTCGTCGTTTTCTGATCGTTTGCCAATCATCCACTGTACAATACAATTTCTTCTCTAGACACGTTCCGAGAGCAGAATCGTTGGCTGATTGCGAACACCTTGGTACCGTTCTCAGTGGTTGTAATTTATACGCGATTCTTTTTCTTTTCTGTTAGGATGAAAGCGATATCGCGATTGCTGTCGATAGACGTGAACTCGAATATATCGCAAATACGTTGGAATTCAATTGGAAAATTTTTGACACGTGGTGAGTACTTCGAGAAAAATATAAGATAAGATACAGTACATTTAAGCGCATTCGAATCTTTCTTTAATTGCAATACTTTAATTGGAACTTCGTAAATGAATTCACAGAGTATGTTGTATATGACATCTGCGATACGTAAATTGTCCTGTTCTACGATTCTACTTTTTCCGAGTAATTGCTTTTACAAACTGTGCAAATTCTTGCTTTCAAAACCGGCTGGCATAATTTTAGTGCTTTGTAAAAACAGAAAATGAAATACCATCCCTTATGAATAGTAATTGAATTTCATAAAGTGAAACTTGTGTATTGAAGTTGATTAGGATGAAAATTGGTTTCGTTTCTATATAACTATTGGTTATAACTATATATTTAATTTTTGTACCCCTTTAACTGTTTCCCTATGGCAACAGATAATTGTGTTAAAAAATAAGAAAAAGGATCTACGAAACTTGGAATTCGTTTCGTAGGATAATTTTCATTAATGAACGTTATGATCCTGTGAAACATTAAACTTTGTATTTCCCACGAAAAGCGTTTGATCTTTTATTCCACGGAATCTTTTACATGCTGCTTAAATCGCAAAATTAATTATTGAAAACGATTGGAAACGTGGTCGAAAATTACCGACACGTTATACTCTTCGTAGTTTCAAAGCGTTCACAGTTCATCGGTTTCCACTACCACGAAAAGCAATCAAGGATCGTTTGGAAAGTGTTCGTTTAAAATCTCCGTTGCACAATACTCGGTAAAATTTATTCGAAGCAAGTTGTAGCCGTCGATCCGCTCGAAACTCAATCGTTGAAACAAATCGGATCATTTTTGTAATCGACTGTAGTCAAATTCATAAATATCGAATAGAATTTACATTGTTAAACGCGTAATAAATGTATTATAAATGAATTTCATGTATTCTATGGATCACGCAAAATTACAGTCGCATCGCATTTCCGTGATTTCTTCAAGAGGACAATTTTCCTTAAAATGTTACACGTTGATATCGTTAACTGTTAAGGATATCGATATTGTAACTGTTAAGGAAATATTTACTTTCAAATAAATAGTTCAGATTTCTGACTATCTGAGAAAATTTCTTTCGTTTATTCGCCGTGAGTAACGTAACGACGGGAAATATCTCTCGTGATTTTCGCCTCCTTCGCTAGGAATCGAAGTTCAATACGTTTGTCGGCCAGTTTCGTATATCTCGTTCAAACTAAGCTGGAAAATCCGCAGCACATCGTGGATTACAAATGTTGCGAAATCGATTTTCTATGTAAGTATCATTGGATCATGGCCGTTTCGCGTTGCCTCTGGCATAATTAACCAAGTGAAAACGAGATTACGCGGAATCTCCCCAACTCTTGCAGCCACCCTGTTATTTGTCACGAAACGCTTAAGTCGGACTAATCCCTGGTTGTTCCACTGGTTACCTACCAACTACAGTTGCCAGTAGATTCTTGTTATGCGTTAGTTAAGCTATTATATTATAGTTATGCTATTTCTTACGGTGTAATTTATCGTTATAATGCGCGTATAGATGTATTACTCGTTATATTCATTTTTAACTGTAACCATAAACTCCTAGTATATCGAGGTAGGTATCTCGATTAATTTATTAATAATTTGATATTTAGGTGAAACTTGTGATTAGGAAATAGGAAAATTCGTAGTAAAATGAAATATTAAAATAATCGAATAACTGTATAATAAAATCATGAAATATTTTTGTATTTCTCCTTAGTACCAGTCTTAATATCGGTATCAGTGTTTTTACTATGTTTTGCCGATTAAATACTAATTGTAAGAAATTACGTTATTTTTTGCGTCGAATATACGATCGTAATAAATCGTCGTCCTTCGCCGAGGAAATTTGATGCTTTGAAATCACGCTACACGTGATTTCCCGGTATAAAAATACCGCGCCCTCGACCATCAGTCAGGCAAATATCTCAACCGAATCTTACTGCTCCAAGCATTTATCACTCGCACCTGACACCGAAAAAGATTTCTAAATCTTCGGATGATTTCTTGAATCTTGGTTCTGTTACGCACATGTTCGACACACGTGCACATCCTCCATTTGGAAAATCGATTAACTCTTTCACGGGATCCTGTTTGACACGTGTTAACGATACGTCAATCGCTATAGGGAAACAAGAATGACCTCAAAGTTATTTAATCTCTAATTAAAGCCCGGCTTCGCCTCTTTGTGAATATCCTACAAACCAATCAAACTCGTTAACCCCGAGTACTGTATTTAAAAAAAGTTCTCCATTTTTTAGAACGCAGCCAACTTTGCTGTAAATTATACGTTGTAATGAATATTTCATAAATTCTCGCGCAAAGTTTAATTTCGATATCGAGATGTGACGCGAAGGCTGACGAATTTTGTATTTCAAATATTCATAAAAAATATCATGCTCGTTCGACACCTAACAGATCATTTCGAGGAAAATCTCAGAAATATTTGAAACCGAAAAGAACATAACGTAAGACGTTATTTACTTTGCAAGCTTCTCACGAATAAATCCGAAAAATCTTGTCAAAAGAGCAACCCGAAGGGAACAATTTTTAAAATTGAATTTCCGACTGACGTTTACCAACGACTAGACGTCAGACTAGAAAGATAATATTTTACGAAGAAGTCGTTCTTGTGACTATGAAGAGGTCGTACGAGAGGAAGGTACAACTTTCAAGCTGCTCGACGTTCCTGCTCTGGCTAATTCTGTGTCTCGCTATAGCGTGTCTGTTTTATATTTCTGTTTGTTACTAGCTTCCAGTTTTCGTTTCCGAGAGTTTCTATCGACAGGTACAGTTCCCTCTCTCAGCATGCAAATCAGTGTACACCTTTTCTACAATACAGCACGGTTGATCAGCGCAGAATTAACTCGATTACTTTGAATTTTAATTTAACTTTGATAAATTAAACAACTATTTATCATGTAAATAATTCCTGTCTTGTTTGCGATGTTTAATTTAAAAAGAGTATTACGATCGGTAAAAAAAAACATCGCGATTTTGAAAATGAACTCGATACACGAAAATTTGTCAACCCTCCTTCACTTCCGATGATAATTTCCACGAAACGTTCTCTTAAATTTATATCCTCTCTTTCGTGCTCTATTTAACCATTTTCACGCTTTCATCTCGGATTTATATCTTCGATCGAAAACTTCGTACGAAATACACGTGTTGTCGGGTTCGGATTTAGCAGTCTAAAATCTCTAAGATACACCTGTTATGTTCCGTAACAGGATTCTGGTGCGATGTTGATCGAATGTGTAAGTCGTTCCACTTGGAAAACCGAGGATACCGTAAATTACCATCAACCGAATCCGTCACAAACTATTACGATGTCTACTATAGCGAAACGTCCGATGCAACGTCTTCTCT
Organism: Bombus pyrosoma; assembly: GCF_014825855.1. NCBI lineage: Eukaryota > Metazoa > Arthropoda > Insecta > Hymenoptera > Apidae > Bombus > Bombus pyrosoma. The sequence continues at coordinate 18,664,922 of NC_057776.1, read as the reverse complement.
ACGCAAAATCAATTTCCATACTTCAGCAACACCATAATTTCTCGATTGAACTAGTTATTAACTCTGACACGTTTTCCGCAACTAATATTAAAAACTTTCCTCCCATCCCTGAGGATGTATGTTTAACTGGCGCGAAATTTAATATCATCTTCTTCTCTTTATAAAAGTACAGAGGATAAAAGTGTTGCTGGCACTTACGAGGTTTCTCGCAAAAATTTACTTCCGCTCGTGAAATATTCGCGTGACGTAAGCAGCGAGAACGAGAACCGGCCTTCATTTCCAGTCGACCGTTTTGCGGTGCGTTCCCATTTCGGACATGTACGCCTCGTAACCCCGAGATCTAACGACTTTAAAAGCAGCGCGTACAATTACAGAGGTGCTAATGCGCTGATAAACGATATTCCGGCCAATAGGGGTGCTAAATTCAAGGTAATCTCGTTTCCGACGAGTTAATTGCCACGCTGTGCTCGCCACCATTCGATCCTATTTCGACGAACGAAATGATCTACGTGTTCCTGCGTATAATTCGCGCAAGTTTCTTCGCGCTTCCACGTTTAATCCCGCATCTCCCAGTCGATAAAAATCCAACGCGCGTTTTCTCTCGCTTCATCTGTGATGGACGGTTAAACGTGTTGTTGACTAATGACGAGACCAGTTGATATTTCCTGTAGTCAAATGTATTTAAAATTAGTCGATGTACAGCATACAGAGTTAGTCGTAATCGTCTCTCGCTCGATGCTACTCGTTATAAGGATATGTAGTGGATGAAAGGCCTAAGAGATATCGGCTGAACCATAAACAATGACGCGAGAAAGCCTAAGTGTCGACAGGCCCATCAATGTATCGTCGGTCCTTCGATCGAATAATTACGCGGAAAATGATTATAATCGTGGACGGTTACGGAACACGTACGTGGTGGGGCTATGTGAAAAGACAAAGGGATGCTAAGGGAGAAAAACGAATTAACAGGCAGTGTTAGTTGAGAAGTCAGAGAGTGTTGCTAGTGTCACACGCTCAAGAAGACCATTCGCTCGGAAACAGTAATAGGATAGGCTAGACATCCCGCATACCACACCCATCGAAGTAATAACCAAATAATAACGGAATAGGCGCCTCTGAGATAGATCAGATGACAACCCTTCTAGAGGCACTAGAACCACAGTATAAAAGCCTTCGAAAATAAGCGCTCGAATCAGTCTGTTAAGATATTTTGACTCAGTCTCTTGCAACGCTTTGAACCGTAGCTCTGTTGGATTTGCATACTAAATTCTATTATCATATACAAAGTTCAATTTCTTCGCCTTATTCGTGAAACGTTCGAACTGCGACGCGAGGAGATCACCGGCGATCTATCGGTTTCGTGATTTATTGCGTTTCCGACGTGACACTAGCGTTGTCGAGAGAGTATGGTCCGTGTAAGAGAGGGAGAGAGAGAGGGAGAGAGAGAGCGTTGGATCCGTGGTGACGAGAGTTGCAGATTAACTATCTGGTTGTCTTAATTATAATACGTTATTGCGATTAGTTCACGTTAAACAAACATCGTTTCCTGTTTAATCCATTTATTGTAAATAAATTAATTGTAGTACAAGATCCTGCAGATACTAGATAATCATTTTCTGCAAAGCATGCTTGTCTATTTATACTGGTCGGCGGAGTACCGGAAAGTTTGAATTTGACTTCAGTTTTCGGTGATATTGTTTCGTGCGGAGTTTGTTTATCGTTACGTTTTGTACGTCAAGACAGTGTCAATGTCCCGAGGCAAAACAACAACATGAGTCGATTCGCATCGTCCTCTGACTCATGTGCCGCTATAAATCCTTCAGCTGCGAGTGTGACGTTGAAGTCGCGTCTACTTTCTTGCTCTGTTAATAAATATACTGTATGTCGGGACAAAAGTGAGCGAAGGGGTAATGAAAATGGATATCAACGAAGTTTCGTTGAATATGTCTTGCTTGCGTGTTAATTTCAATTATTTATTAAATACGTTACGTGCTGCAACGATATACAATAACACAACTGAAGTATATAGCACTGGTACTAGTTGATATTTATGCACTTCCACTACTTGAATACTCGTTTTCCTGCTCCACTGAATCTACTTATTCCGTTAATTTCAGCGGATCGCGCTACTATGGGGCCGCGTTTTTTTATTGCGCCGCATTAAAAATCTCCTTATGACAAATTTGTAGAAAATACAAGTTTCGTCCGCGAGTTTATACAGAAAAATATGGAAACTGTTGGCGGTTTCGTACAAAAAGATACGAAAATCGCTGGCCGCTCGAATGCGGTGAGTTTATCAACGATAGCGGCTGTAATTAATTTGAATCCCATGATGCCGATCATGATGGATGCAGGTTGAATTCTGCGAACGCTACTCTGTCGCGTTGTCTCTGGCTCGTGAATAATTGCGCGCTCCAATACTCGTTGGCGACTGTTTTATTTATTAAGATTTTATATGTGTACATACACGTATACTCGTTATCCTAGCATTATGTTCGTAAGCTCGCGGCTTGATTCTGGTCGCCCGGTTTGATATTAATAAGTGAAATGTAGTTATTGATTTCGAATAATGGAAAGCAACAGATTTGTATATTATATTTTGTCAAACATACGCAGCATTGTAAAGGATATTTCAGTTTTTTTGATGTGGATGCTCTTTCATTTGAAAATGTTGTTTTTCGTTGAAGACGAACCAGTTACATCAGTAGTATGAAACATTTGTTTCATGTTTCCGCGTAATTTATATACAGTCACCGATTATCGTCGCCGAATACATTTTCAGAAACAATTTTCTCTCGAATCCTTCGACAGAGAGAATAAAATCTTCGCAGATCCATTGATCCATAATTTTGTAATTTTGTAAAAATAAGCTGGTCTGCAGCCTCTTTTAATACCACAGCCACTAAACCTACGAAAGCGTTTTTGGTTAAATTAACGTCGACTTTTATCGAAACGGGAAAATAGTTGACGTGTTTTTCGTTCTTTGGGTTTCGATCGTGTTTTCGATAGCCCGTTGCGCTTCGTTCCGATGTTTCCCGGGCATCCCAATTCACCTCCGGAGGTCTGCCCTCTGAAGAAGCGAATTGGAATGTTCACGAACAAAGAGCAACGTTCGTGTAAAAACACCATCATCGTGAAAGTTTGAAATTTAAACGGAAACGTAATTACGCGTATCTGTATATTTATGTGTTTTTATTTTACTATGCTACGTAGTATATTTAGTCACACACAAACACACACACACACATGACATTATAGCTCACTAGTTCCAGTATTAAGCAGTAATACGTTTTAGACTGTATGAACGTTGCGCGTGTCAAAATGTTTACCAGACGTCCTTCTATCCCTCGAAATAGAATTCGTCGAGCGGTAGTTTAATTCCACAGAACGTTAAAACGTGTGATTTGTTCCAACAATAACATTCGTCGGTGACGCTGTCTGGCCGATTTTAAGCCACTTTTATGGCTGGATGATAGAAGCAGTAAAAGGCGCTTAAAGCTCTTTCCATTGGGTCGACACGCGTCTCTACCATCGTCCAATTTCCGTCTGGTCTTGAAATGGAAATCTTGTTCTCGAACCTTTGATATCCGGCATGGTGGGGTTACGCGTTACAGAAACGTCTGTCGTGTACAGATGCAATTTCGAGTGGCTGCTTTTTGTCGCCAATAAAAGTGCACGGCGCCGGCAAAGTAATTTTATACCGTAACTTTGGCTAACTCATCGCCGATGCACTTTTTGCCAGACGCCAGCTCTCTCCTGATTTTTGTCTGGTTTTCAGTTTCATCCGTTTGTAAAACGATACACCGCACTCATGAAAACTGATTAGAAGCATCGCAAATGAATGGGAATCGCGTCTTTTTGCTATCGTTATCTGATACTCGTTCAACAGCAATGTTTCGAGAACAAAATAACTAAAAACAATGTACGCTTCGGTTTGGTATTCGATGTTGCGTTTATGCACTCGAGGAGAAAACAAGGTATCGATGTTTCGAGAGAACTGTAATAAAAATTTCGATGGAATATCGCGGTTGTGTGGCACGTGAACGTCAATTTTACGATATTCCAGCTCTTTCGCACTTTATCAGTTCTTACTCGCGTTCCGTATGGCCACTGAATGTTTATCATAAATATATATCGCTGTTATCTATATTAACCTTTTACGTATATCAAGTATATTAATTTTTCTTTAATATTAATTAAATGTTTTCTGTATTTTTTAATATTAATGTATTTCTGTTTATATTTATGTCTGAGAGCAACGAGTTCTCTCGCGTATTTGTAATCCTAGTTATCTTTGAAATGTAATTATTTTTATAACAGTGTAAAATATTAGAAGCGTGTTCGTGACACTTCAAAGGCTTAAATATTTATATCATCAATTGTTTATATCATGTTGATTATTTGTATCGAATGTCACGTCGGACAGAAAATTTAAGGTTCACTCGGACATCTTCGACTTTGAAAGAGTTTGAAAATTCCCCATAGGTAGAAACGAAACGCAGATCGAACACGTATTTGCTAAGCGGGAACATGTTTCTCGTGTAAATACCGCGGTATTCTTTATGAGCTTCGCTCGCGCTTTCAGGCGAAATTAATAAAATATCGTGTACCGCAAAGATTTCGATAAAACGCAAATGTCTGTGACCGCATTATACGCAACTTGTGCGAAGAATAAGATATAAAGAGACTTTGAAATTTGATATTTGAATAATTTGGATAATTTGAAACGAAACTCTAAAGTAACAGAAGAGACGTACTTACGATTTATTATTACATCATGGTTATAGCATAATGTTGTCCTTCGTTGTCTTCTTCGTCTCATTTTCTCAATAACATTATTAAGGTACAAATACATTATTAAGTGATACAGTATACCGGTGGTATACTTTACGCATTACTATCATTCGTGGAATATTCTCAACGACTCTGTTACGAGGAAGGCTTTTCATACATTACGAAGGAAAATGGAGGAACACGACGGACACAATGGCAATGTAGATTTACCTCACGCATACTTTAAAAGCACGGACAGATGTCTGAAATTTCGATGTTCGATCCTTTAAGTAACATTCGATACATCGTTCGAAGAATATCAACGAGATTCTATTCAATGCGATATGTTGCGACGTAAGTTATATCTGTTGTGTAACAAGTGGATGTTACGTAAATAAACTGTATTAACATCGCACGATCTGAAGCAGTATATTGTGCGTAATGGTCCGTATATCACTGTTGGATCTTCTTTGCATCTTTGAACTTTCAAAAATCGATACTCGAACTACGTTCCTAGAAGATGCTTGGAAACTCAATAAATCGTAGATTACATTAGAAACTATTATTTGTTATTCGCTTAATTCATATCGATGTGTGGATAATTCATATTTTTCCTCGCGATGTTTAAAAAGAACAAATCTTCTCAAGGGGAAGGAAATTGCTGTGAATAAAAATATCAGAAATTGAACGATCAAAGTTATTTACATGAAAGAAAATTGTCTGAAAAAATGAATAATTTATATAGGTTTTTATACTAGTTATTGACGTTACTTCATCTTGCGTATCGATTCTCTGGAAGCGCAGCATTTTTCGAAAAGTCTCCTATTGTCGTAAATAATCGGGAGAAGTGCGGTTTAAATGACAAGACATTAATCACAACGCGAAACAAAACGAGAAATCCCTCGACGTTCAGTGAACGGAAAAACGTGGAAGAAAACAAGATTCGCATTTTTGTTGTTGCCTCCGTGCATACACACTACGCACACCTTGTAGAAGCTTTCAGGCCAACAATTCTCGAACCTTGCCAGCGTAAGAACTCAAGAAACAATTGGAACAAAATTGCAAGGAAAAAAACGCGATCCCTCCGTTTCTCTGGCTACCTTTTGTTCGAACGTTTACTGAAAAGATTTTTATCCGAAGTTATCTTGTACCTACTGGTTCAACGTGAAAAAGAAGACGGAGAACGATAGAAATAGATATACGTGGAAGTTTGATATAAAAGTAAAAAGATATCGGATGATACATCGTGTATTTCAAATTTATATTCCATTATCTTTTAACGAGACAGTTGTTTCGTATTGTATCGATTATTTTTTTAAGTTTACCATTTTCGAGCTTCACATTTTTTCAATCAATCAATTTCTAAGACGAACGAATAAATTATATAAAATGTTCAAATCATTAAATAGTTAATAATGCAACTTTGCATTCGAATTTCTGTTTACACGCCCTTTTGCCACTATACGATAATTTTATCTCATTTCCATGAAACGTAATTTACCAAACAAACGTGTAATATTTTACGTAGTTCTTCGATCCTCTAACAAACGCGCAGAGTAAGCACGACAGAAGAGAAATTTCCATGAAAAACCAATCGTTGCATCCAACATCGGCGAACGTATCATGTGTACGACTATACAATCAGCTGGAAAGTCATTGTAACAACGAACGGCATCCAACGGAACGTTGCCCCATTGCGTTCGATGCAAATGCTATTATTCGATTTCTTCACGTTGATGAAACCGAAGGAAAGGAACTAAAACATCGTCGGTAGACGATAAGTCGTCGGTCGACGAACGACTGACGACCCCATTGATTTTGTGGCAGGGAATCGAAATGAAATTTCTCCTCGTATTTCGTTCGTCGGTATCCGTTCCAACCAGCTATTTTTTGCTTCGTCGTTGCGACGATCGTCGCACGAACGTGTCATTACCACGGACAAGAATTGTGGTTACAATCGAAATATAGTTCCCCGCTGTGGACCACGAAACGTGTTCACATGGCTGTGAACGTTATAGAGCTCGGGGAAATCTGATTGCACTGAGTAAAAGAAAGAGGTCACGACAAATTGAAACGTGCTTTGCCACGAACGATTGATGTCCAATTAAAAGATCTGACCAGGACAATATGTAGTCGAGGAGTTTATGTTATGGACGAGATGGTTTCGTTGGTTTCGTGAATTCTGGTTCATCGGTTTTGCAGGAATTATTGGACTTTGCGATTCGATGCTCGTTTAAGGGATCCGAGAGGTTTGATTTGTGGTTTCGACGAGATTTGTTTCGTTGACTTTACGATTTGCGGTTTCAGTATTAGGAGAATCGTTAGACTGTGCGAGAACAGTATTCGGATTATCGTCTATAAGTCGGCAAATAGAAGTGCAAAGTCAAATTAGAACAAATCCTTTCTGGAACAGATGTTTCGGTTCCTTGATGGTAAACGGTTATACCGTAAACGATCAGCGAATCTTAGGTTCAAGCATATAATTTTAACGGATTTATCTTCCTTCTGAATACGTTAAATGTGCAATGGCTTGTGGAATGGAGTTTGTACGAGGAAGTATAAATTCGAAAGTATGGGAAATATGGAAAATACGGATCTTTAGAGAAGAATGGTGTTCAGTGTACCTTATGTGTATTCGTAGGTACTTGAAGAATATTTTAGATACAAATGTTCACTGGATAAGAAATACGTGGAATAGGTTTTCAGTTACACTCGATCAATCGAAATACAGCTTTTTCTTTTCTTGCAGATTCATGTTTCGTAATCCTAGATGCTGATATGTTTGCGTCACACGTTGCATATTACAGGCAATAGGATACACTAGCAGTATCGCGTAACGTGTAATACGAGTAAACTAACCGAAATTTTTAATTGATCTTGACACGGAATTCTGAAAGCGTTAGTAATAAATTAATACAAAATCGAATTTCGTCCAACTTCCGCTAGGTACCACCGTGTAATAGACGGTGATACACGCACGTATTCCTTTAATCCAACGATATAAAAATATTCGTAATTGGAATTCTCTTTATATCGTTTACAATTTTTCAAAAGAGAAATATCGTAATTCTGTATGCACGACAAGATAAAATACATAGCACGTACTGAAATATAATAGAAAATTCGAAAGATAGGAGAAAAGGTATGTGGGTTGTTATATTTTTAATTCAAAGGAAAGCGTGGAGAAAAAATTGACATGACCGTTATTTGGTACTGCAAAACAAAACATTATTTTTCTACCTACACGTAGATACGTTCGCCTGCCAGCGAAGAACGAAAAGCCAGATAAATGATTAACAAGAATTCTCGAAACAACGTAGCGAGGACCGTCCAGTAAATTGAATCAACGTTCTAGTGGAACTAGCGAGTTTTATTCGCTACCATGATACCGAGGTACAGCAACGTCTCTATTGATCCCAACACAGAAAGAATAGATTCGTCAACTGATTTATGAGAACGGATAACGTCTTACTACGTGTTTTTATCTGTCGTTGTTTCAGCATTTTTGCTTTTATATAGTCGATACAAAGTTTTAAGAAACATTCGTAGAAGCGTTTGTTCAAGATTGAATTGGAATATAAAATTACAAACTTTTATTATATTTGACATTCGAAGTTCTTAGAAGCTAAAAACATTCTTAAAAGCGTTTGTTCAAAATTAAATTGAAAAATAAAATTACAAATTCTCATTATATTTGACATTCGAAGTTCTTAGAAGCTAAAAAGATTCTTAAAAGCGTTTGTTCAAAAATTAAATTGGAATATAAAATTACAAATTCTCATTACATTTGACATTCGAAATTCCTAGAAGCTAAAAACATTCTTAAAAGCGTTTGTTCAAAATTAAATTGAAAAATAAAATTACAAATTCTCATTATATTTAACATTCAAAATTCTTAGAAGTTAAAAACATTCTTAAAAGCGTTTGTTCAAAATTAAAGTGGAATATAAAATTACAAATACTCATTATATTTGACATTCGAAGTTCTTAGAAGCTAAAAACATTCTTAGAAGCGTTTGTTCAAAATTAAATTGCAATATAAAATTACAAATTCTCATTATATTTGACATTCGAAATTCTTAGAAGCTAAAAACATTTTTAAAAGAGTTTGTTCAAAATTAAAGTGGAATATAAAATTACAAATTCTCATTATATTTGACATTCGAAATTCTTAGAAGCTAAAAACATTCTTAAAAGCGTTTGTTCAAAATTAAATTGAAAAATAAAATTACAAATTCTCATTATATTTGACATTCGAAATTCTTACAAGCTAAAAACATTCTTAAAAGCGTTTGTTCAAAATTAAATTGGAATATAAAATTACAAATTCTCATTATATTTGACATTCGAAATCTTCCTATTACTCCAGAGCTGTGTTTCGTGTTTTCTGTTGCACATGAAACGAAAATTGTCTAGCGGTCTTGGAAGTTATAAAAAGTTGCAATTTTAAATTCTATCGAATACTGGAGAAGTTAATGCCGATTTGAAACGATGTTTATACATACGATTATTCCCGGAAATACGAAAGGCAATCTTTGTATGAATTATTGAGATAGCAAACCGGTAGTCGTAAACGGACCCACAACGCCTGCACATTTTGTGGTATATGCATCTCGTTTTCACGCAACCGTCTAATTAATTACGGAACTTCCCGGCTGAACGAGACACAAGATTAACTAGCTGAACATGATACGTCGAATGCAGCAATTAAAACGAAAAATAGAGGAACAAATGACCTCGTTTTGGGCCAACCATTTGTGAATTAATAATTGATGGCGTCCGCTAAGTGAGAATATTAACGCGCAGCTTTTAAATTACGGTAGTTATAACGTTCGTACAATCAAATCAATTGCAAACTTCGAATAAATTGCAAAGTTCGCAAAGTAAAATATTTAGCTGTAACTTTAACACGTTTGAAACATAAATATCGGAAAAGTAAGAACATCGACACGGGAGAAAATTAGCACGTAAATAGTTTAAGGCTATGCGCGCGCTAGCGACAAATCGTCGCTTGCGAAAGGAACGTGCGCGCATAGTCTAAAAATCAGAAAACTGAAAGGTTAGAAATGTGAAGATTGGAAAGTTGAAACGCTCGATGCTTTAAAATTATTTATATAAGAAATTTGAGGAATTTAAAATCTACCAAGTTACCGAGATTTCCTAAAGTTATATTTGCTGACAAAGTTCACGTCCTCAAGGATAAAAATTCGGCGAAATTAAAAAATTTCATTCCTTCGCAGTTTAAGGTTACACACGAGCACAAGGATAGCTCCCCAAGGTGTTTCCAGAAGACAGCAAATAAAGGTGAACCGCACTGTTTACTCCGTAACACGATACCCTTCCACCAAGTTACCGCCCAGTTCTAGCAATTTGCATTTCTAGATTGCATTTCTAGTTTTCAGGTAAATAAAACATTTTTCTCTCGTTTTCCACGATACTTTGCGCCGTCTCATTCGATATTATCCCAGCGTTCGTTTTCTTTCGCCCAGTCATTACGAAGATATTCCTCCATTCTCAGATTTCCACCCTCCCGTGACAGTTCTTCTTTCAGTCGCGGCCGCACGAACAAAATCGTCATTTCATGAACGCATTATACGAGTACGGCTGTGCTTGCGCTCGAGAGCTGTAGGAACGACCTTCTTTAAAGTTTCGAAATAGTAATGGTGCAGCTGGATCGATACTACAATCTCGGACTTTTACCCTTCGCGTTTATTTCTGTTTATTTAAAAATATGCTGAGCGCTAGTATTTTACAACTTTCTGTTCCCGAAGGATTAAAAATTTAACGAGCTCCGCGTTGTACGGACGCGTCTGTCTTTGTTAATCTTTTGACGCAATCACACGAGCGATGTGATCTGAATAATTTTAGATTGTCAGTCACGGCTATGAATGCGCAGGGAAGAACAGAAGCGCGTGCATTTGTTTTAGTAATAACGATCGATAGAAGTTTTTAGATTTTGATGGAAAACACGCGATAACGAATACGGTAAGGTAATAATATATACACGGAATATAACGTAATACAGTTGAAGGATATCTGTAGCGTTCGAAGATTGTACAATGTGTCGTACGAGACTTGAAGAATGGCTGAACTACGTGAATGCTACGAAGTAGGGCCAACAATTTCAACTGAACATCTGAGATACCCGGGTATCCGAATACTCGCGAGTCACTCGACTGTACAAAAATTACTCGGCTGCACGGGTATCTTATGAGGCAGCCGAATGCACGAGATAGTCGAGAATTTCGGTACCCTCCGTTGTTAGGCTACTATACTACGTGATACAAAGTACACCGTTGTTGGCTGCTAGTCGGTTTCGAATTCTCCAAAAAAGAAACAATTATTGTACGTGTACGAAGACTAGAAATAAAGAAGTTTCGTTTCGTACGAACACAGTAATGCCCGTAATAATGTTCGACCAGCGGGTTCTTCTTTGGGACTTTCGGCGATTTTCGTTCTCGCATCGAAATTCTCAATTATATTACGCGTCTTATAAATTACAGGCCTAAAATGTCTGATATGTGTTCTCCGCGTAATATTCGAGGTTTGAGTATCGCGACCACCCTTCCACGTGCTCTTGGCGCGCCTCCTTCCGGCAAAAGTGGGACGCTATCTGTACTAGCGTGAGTGTTCGAATTTTCTGGAAAGATCGCGTTATTTCTTCAGGTCAGAAACCTCGCTAAATTGTACCGTTACAATATAATTCTGAATTATCCTTCGGAGATACCGAGTTTGTATCTCACGTTCCTGGATGCTGAGAACGGAATAAACCAAAATTCTAAAGAACGTGCTGTTTATTACCCTCGTGATAATTTAAGTTACCAACTCAAAAATAGCCTTCTTCACGATCGCGTTATGATAAGCTTTATCGACGAAGACCTCGCGTGCTTCCTTTGTGCGTTTCGAACGAAACACGCATCGTGGAATTTTTCGCGTCTCTATTTTCGTTCGGTAATAACGCGATCGTAATTTCAGAGTTTTCTCGATTTTTGCACGCTTGATTCTTTAAGGAAATACGCGTGGCGATTGAGAAATTACTATTACTATTGTTTTCACGCGAAAATTTTAAATTGGGATAGTTATAGGATACTCTCTCATAAATCTACGTTAGCGAATGCCTTGGAATCGATTCGATTGCCTGACCAATATCTAATGTGCTGCATAAGGTCACGTTATTCTGCAGGAGATTAGCATGACCGTAATCCCATGAATTACTTCGCTTGAAACTTCCGGAATCCAACTGGAATTGCCGCCGAGGTGGATTATAGAATACAACATTCCGAATGTTAGATGCTATTCGGCTATAGCTAACATAACTTGTGTGTGGTGCTTGAATAATTTGATTGGTGACACACATACGTGTACACGTGAGGCTTTTTAAAACGCTATATTTAACGTCATTTATCAGTTTATTAAAATATTATCTAACGTTGTCAAAAAATGTCTTCTCCATTAAAAGCAGTAGCTCAGATTTAAACACTTTTGGAATGATGATGAAGGAATACATAAGTAGTACGTTGAATGCGCTTTATTACAGAGAAATACGATATAATATGCTTTTGTCATTAGCAACAGAGAAATCCTTAGAGACACGGACCGGTTTACCTCAACGTTTAGTTCGAATCTGTTTCAGTGAGAAGCAGAGATTTGTCTCATAGCAGCTATTACCTTACTACGCGTTTACTTCGTAACGTCATTAGACTCGTAACTCATAGCCAACGTAAGTGTGACAAGTCGCAAAATTCCAACGCTTTTAGTTCTTCCTTTCATCGAATTAACGTTTCTTTCCGTTTAATGCAACATTTAATGCACGATACTTCCTATTATGAAATAAGATAAAAGAAAGTTAAATAATAGTGATACACTTTTCATAAGAATGATATGCCGTTCGTATCATCTCAAAAGAAATTTATTCGTCTGAAATTAAATAACTACGGAGTAGCAATGTAGTCAGTTCTTGTTCTCACATCCATTAAGTACGAAGCACTCCTTATCTTTCTTTCCTTGGAAACAAGTAAGTCTTCTAATAGAAATTTCTACGTAAATGTTGCATTTACCATTCAAATTTTTACACAGAAATTTTTCATTTAAAGCGCTTCCTCAATGGAACCCACGTTTGCATTCTCTAAAGATAAATCCTTTCTTTTGATCCCATTCTTCGCTGTTACTGTTACGGGTTTCCTCTTTATCAGGTTAGTTTTGAGATCGTAGTCGAGCTAATCTCGGCCATTAAATAAATTGCTCTATGTTGTTATGCCTAACACGAATATGGAATTGTTTTCTTGGTTCGTTAAGAATTGACAACAAATCCCCAGTTTCTAGTTAAATGGCACGAAAACCACACACTATGGTTCTATACTGTTGCCGACTTTACAAAGTTCGGTCTCTGCACTACTCTTTCGACTTATACGCTCAATCGAGCTTATATCGACTTCCGTTGATTACACTCTGCCGTTATCGGTACATTAAGTTCAAAGTAATACAGGGATAATCATAAAACTCGTTATTGAACACGATTTCAAATCTTTTATGCCAGAATCGAGTAACATACGAGACGAAAAGAAGGGAAACTGTGTTGTAGTCGATTTCCAATATTTCAGAAACTCCATGAACTGGTTACCGTCACGTGTGATCTGACAGTGAACATTCTTCTTCGTCCTACATAGTTTCTTAATCTTTTTGAAGAATTTTAAACGTTCGTTGATTTTATAGTTCGAAGTTTAATTATTCTTCCATTAATCGTCCTTCGCGAATACCGGGCTCTTTATTTTTCTCGGCAATGCTTTCCCGGAGTTCTAATACGTGATGCGAAAATTTCAATTTCATATTGCACCACATGTAATACAATTCTCATGGTGATACATAATTTTATTCTGTTATTTCAATAAAAATATTTCTTAGCTCTTCAAGATATTTCTTGACTATCGATGTTGAGCATAATGGATCGTCTAGAACGAGTCGGCTCAGAGCATCAAATAATAGCTCAGCTTGAACGATAATTTCTCCCAGTTGATCCATTACCACGAGGTAATTGGAACTGCGTACGTTTCGCGAGATATACAGTTCCAAATTACGTCCAGAAGTTTGTTAACAGCGGTAAACGATTAATTAGTTCATACCGCCAATTAGGAAATATCGGATCGTGCCGACAGAATACTTTGAGCCACGAGCATGCTGTGAAAAATCTGCTCGTCGAATCATGTTGGCCAGACTAGTCGTGTTACCCAACTTGAGGTCCAAGTAAATGTAATGCATAGGACGATTCAATCCCCTTGGAATCACCACAGATTCTAAGCAGACTCTTAAGAAACCACATACACATACCGTGAGTTGTAACTTGAACTATTCCTAAATCAAGATCTAAATCCAGTAGCTTTACAAAGATAGATAACTTGGGGGAAATACAGATGCAGAGAGCTAGAAGGAAAGAAGAGTCTCAAACCCAAGGAAGAAAGTTAAAGCTAATTTATGGAAGCGAGTTAGGGAACTAAATAGTGAAATAGTAGACGCTGAGGACATGCAAATTAAGTGACAGGTTAGAGTAGTTAGGTTCAGCTTCAGGGCTATCGAATTTCTGTTAAACGCGAAGACCTGATAATACGTTGAAGTGAACAACGTTTGGTTGCGATACCATTATCCTGAGGTTTCAATATTTTTGTAATATTTTATTATCATCGTAGAATATAGAATTACTTGTATATTAAATATCAGGTTTAATAAGGAATTTCTAGTTTGAGACAGGAACACTGAGTGAGGGTTTATTGAAAAGCTATTTTTTATCCATGTTTCTCATAAGATATTCATAAAACTTATAGAATGTTTGACAATATATTAAAAATTGGAGTTATATATACGTTCAAATATGTAAAGTACAATCTAACAACTACTCTTAAAAAGAAAATTCTTTAAAAAGCATAGATTTATATTATTGATTTAAGTAGAACGTGCACCGGAAAGCCATTTATTATTATAAAATAGCCACGCGTAATACTCTTATAATAGGTAAATTATTATCGGGTTTTATAAGTGGAATCTGTCAGTCACCAGTCAAAGATTTATAATTACAGAGAAAGCGTATATAATATCTTCTAATAATGTTCAATTATTATTTAATCTTATAAGTAGAATATATCACTGGCCAAGATAGCTATAATTACAGAGGTAATTGTCGCTAATATCCGAATTATTATTTATAAGGGCAGTAAAATTTTACAATTTCTAGAAATTGAGGTGAACAATCGTTTCTTAAATGACTATACCGAAATTAGAACGTATCGTTCGTATAGTGTCCGTACTTTTTCCTGTTCAACTACCGGGATTATCCTATTCGGGGACGGCGATTTTAACAAATGCTAATTCATTCTCACGTTCGATCCGAATTAAATTTCCGCAAATATTTTCTCCTGGAATCCGTTCCGCTCTCGAATACTGTTTTACATTTTCATGGAATTACTTTAGGCGGTGACGTTTGCTAATTCGTTGTCGGTCCGGTCCTCTAATCAGATGAAATTTGTCACTGTTGACGGATAAACTAAACGTTTTGTTCGCTTCGTCTGCTAAATTGTTGAACGTTTATTAAGCAAAACATAGAACTCGTTACAGGCGGGTCCATTTCAGGAAACGACTTATTAAAATTGAAATCTGTGACAGGATATCTAAATCGAGTGCGTTAAAAGCTAAATCTGATAAATTAAAGGAAACATTAAATCGAACAATCAAGAGGGTAACGATCATTCGCACGTTAGATAGTCGCAGTTCTTACAGTCGTAAATTCTGAGAAACCTGACGATTGCGTTGCAGTGGGGGGAGGTATCGTTCATCGACACCTTGTCGCTCCATTTCTCGCTGTGAAACTTGTAAAAACTTTCCTTGGTTGCTCGTTATACTTTTTCTCGTTTCCTTCTGCACTTTTCCATTCCAGTCGTCGAAGAATCCGTCCAAGAACACGCAACATAAAATATACACATAAAATCAGAGTTCCCTTCAACATCACGAGCGAGATACTTTACCTACTTTTGTTTCAAAATTAAAATAAGGTAGACATCGAACGAAAGTAGTATCGAACGATAGTAAGCCAACAAGTAGCTTTCTTAGATAGTAGATAGTAAGTAGCTTTCTGACAAATACAATGAAATGACAATTACAACGACTCGTAATAGTCTCGAAACGTATCTCTTAAGAAAATAAGCGGAGTTGAGTCTTTGGTTTCTAAAGGGGAAGCACGTCTCTATGGCCACGTGACTGTTTCACACAAGTTTCACGGTCTCGTGAATATGGAACTCGCGAACCCTTAATTTTCAGGATCCTCGATGTGACTCTCATAGTCTCGATTATACGGACGCCGGTTCTTAGGTCTCGTGACTAGGGTACATCTCATGACCCAAGTATTCTAGAGATGGAGATTTCTCGATCTCACGACTACGTAGACGTAGTGAACCTTATAGCCTTTGAAATATGGATATTGTATAGCCTCGACATTTCGATGATTGATTGGTCGACCACATCTTGAAACATCCACTTAAACGCGATATCCATATGAAACGCTTTTCGTAATCCTTCGACTTCTAAAATGCTCAAGATGAATCTCACGAGTGCTGGTTCGATTATCGGATTCGCTGGTTTTAGGACTCGTGATTAGCTAGACTATGTAAAAATCGAGATCTCTTGATCCCATAATTGGATACAGCGAACTTTATTGCCCGTAGGACATGGATTTCCGGGATAGATCTTAGAAGCTTCCGTTCTATTGAGGTTTCTCGAGCTCTGGATTAACTAGGATGTATCTGGCAACTTCGCGGATACAGAAGTCAATGCTCTTCGTCGTTGTCGCTTTTCCAGATAGATTCAACGACCTCGGGTCATGTCTAGAGAAGTTCCCCGTGCTTTGAGTTGTCCAACGATGTCCCTCTATCTTGTAGTTTGTACGAATTTGTGTTTCTTGACTTCGAGGTGGCTTCTAATGTGCGTCACGAGACTGTAATCACGAATACCTTGATGTTTCGTTATTGCAACTTCTCAACTTGTGTTTCGTACCCTGCTGCTTTTTACTAGTTCAGTTCCTTAAATTATGTCTGACTAGGAATAATCTCAAGTCGATTTCGAATACAGATTTACTATCTAGGATACAGACTTTGAGATTTCGAATTCTCCTCGTTCGACTCAATTGATTTCATCATCTTATCTTAGTTCGTACCCAATTCTCATGTCTGATAGATAGTAAATATATTACAAATAACATAAAACAAATACCTGATTCTGTGTCATTTCCCTTAAGAATTTTTTAGCACTTTTTACTATATTCTATAATATGACATATATTATATTATAATTGTTGAGAATCGTGGATCTTAATTGCCGAAATAAAAGTAAAAGAACACTAAGGATACACTTGGAATTCATATTAAAATAGTTTTAGATTTATTTAATAACGATTTCCAGCATCTTCGTCGATGTACATTTGCACGCGTCTCAGCGCTTTCTTTGTCTCACCATCTTCCACACCACACTGACAACGGAACAGTTACATTCGTCTGTTTCTGGAGACGCCGCGCACACATATACTTCCACACATTCATATTCGCATACCTGCGTCACTACTACGCCGCTAATCTAGTCTAGCACACAAAATTATACATATCTCAAAAATAATATAATGTAAATTTTTTAATATTGTTTATCTAAAGAGCGACTAGGATTTCCTACAGCCTTACGATGCGCTCCTATAATTGTCAAGTTGATATAAAGTATCGTGTTATGCAGCATTGTTTGCATCTATGTACAGAGAGGATTCGGATTTTCGTTCCCCGTGCCACATATTTGAGCATCCAGTAAACTGCGAAGAAATATCTACAGCAGTCCTCGTACAATATTCGTCCGTATAATTAATAATGACGTATAAATTAATAATAACAATAATTAAGGGAAATGTGCGGCAGAAAGCAGACGAACTTGCCGCGTAATTAAGGTGCCATCTACATAATCGAAATTTATTTCTCCACGAAATATTGATCAAATTGAAGCCACTAGAGTTGACGTGTGAATTTACCATCTTCTATGCTCGCCGATGTTCATCGGTGAAAATTGGTTTGCGCCTTCTTTTTAAATAAAAACTCGTTAATAAATTCTAAATTGGATCGTGTAGAGTCGCTGGCTATAGAAAAGCTGTTCGAAGCTTTTGACATTTTTCATTTTTTTTTTTTTTTTTTTTCTAGTAAAATTCAATAGCATACGCGTACTCTATAACAGCAAAGCTTGTTAAATATTAAGATGCCATACACTGTATCGAAACAGCTGAAATACCTGAAACCTGATCATCTTACGAATATTTTGACGTTTTTTAATCTTAACGTTTACGATACATACGAATAAGCATAGGAAATTAAGTCAATCGTTTGCTTGACAAGTTGGACACTAATCGCAGACGCACAAATAGATAATAAGATTAACAAATTAATAAAAGGTGGGGCTATTCAGACTGTTTTATGGTAGATTCGCGTTAATAGTTTGTGTATCTTTCGATCTTGACAAATATTTTGAATCTTTGTTTTCAAACATCTTGAGTTCTCGTCTTCGAATCAAGATATTATATCTACGAATCGGATCACGTAACTTTCTATAATTAAAAATGCGAACGAAACAACTCAAGTAATATCAAGTAATCGAAACTGTGATCGTCGAATATATTTAAATTTCTATTATTTTTTCTTTTATCATTCTTTCCATTATTCAAGTAATATTTATTACTCGTATCACGATTTATACGGTTTGCCTACCAAAGTACATCATTGTTACGAGCGAATCTACTGCTTCGAAATATTTTGCGCGGATTTACAAATTTTTTTAGATAACTTTCACTCTGTTTTAAATTCACTCAGAAGGTATAACCGAGATTCGTTTTCTTCTCCTTGCAGCTTGGCAATCGCAAGTTGTAACAAAATACGAGAGCTTGAGTCTGCCACTGCATCGCGATGCAAATGTTACACGTCTCGAAAACGATCCGCGTTTCCTGGAATAAATTCAGATTGGAATGTGCATCGTTCCAACTGCTGTATACGTCCGGAGCTCGAGTCGAGTTTTTTCTTTACTGAAACTGTTACGGTTATACCGAAGTGCGGCTGTTCAAATGTATGTCGCACACACTGAAGATAAATTGAATTTGCACGGAGGTCGTTCCAGCAGCAGTGTGAAAATGAGAGTTTCCGTATGAAATTTCGCAAAAAATAACATAGCTCCGACAATGAGCATTAGAGGCGCGATAGAAAGGCGTTTGAGATTAAGTTTTTGGTAAACGCGATCGAATATTTTCTAAGAATCTGCAATCTTTGGTCCAATTGAACGAGAAATGCTGAAGTAAACAGAATACGTTTTACTGAGAATCTCCGGAGGAAGGTTTTAAGCTTCCGGAAAGAACAGTTCGAGGCGTGTTTAGGAGAATTCGTTTGTATTTTTACGTAGAATTTAAAATCGAAGCTATTTTTAAAGTAAGAAGATACGTAGCTTTTCCAAAAATTCCAAATTCCGAATGCCAAAAATGTGTATATCGAAGACTAGTCTGGTAATTCGTAATTATTTTAATTATTCTTTCTTTTACAAGAAGAAAAAAACATTTTTTCAAAGAAATTGAAGCAGAGAAAGCAGACTATTTGAACTAGGAAATACTGTCGAGATACCGCGACGAGGAACGTTAAATTCGAGGTACAGAATTGCTCGTCAAAATGTTTAACTTTCCGAACCTCTCGACTTTTTATCCAGTTTCACCTTACAGGCTTTTTAGTATCGTCGCCAATTTTTCTAAGTGCTTGCCACTTCTTTTCCTATCTCGAATATCGCCTCTCGTATCTATAAACTTATCCATATATCTACATCGGGTATTCTAAAATTACAATAGTTTTATCATTATGTCACAGAAAATTTTTGTAGTCTCCTCCGTCTGTTCGTTCTATTTTACAAAATTTACCTGACCCTCGATAGCTACCAAAATTCTACTAAATTCCTCGGTTACGTTTTACCGAATTCTTCGCACGATAGGATATTCAATAGCACGAAGTCCGCTAGCAAAATATTCAAAGATAATTTCCATCTTCTTTGGACTTGGAACTTTTCTATCGTTTTACCGTAGACTGTACTCAAAGCTTGATATCTTTTCTCTGTAAAACCGGTACTTTCTTGGAAACATATCTTTTACGCAGAAAAAGTTTCGAGACTCTAACGCCGTATTTCGCAGGAATATTTCATTTTGAATTATCTCTTTCTGTATAAAGTCGTACTCTATGAAAAGCTCGTGCCATTAATAATAACTGACTCATGAAATTTTATCCTGGTACCAATTTTGTCGGAAATAGTTTCAATTTAATAGGTTTACATGAATTGAAATTAACTGAAATGAAATGCGTTATGGTAAATCCATGTAAACGGACGATATATTAGCAGACCATATAGCTGCATGAAATTTCTTGTATAAATGGTCGAGCTGTTGGCCCATTTAATTCGAAATGATCCGATAATACCTGACTGCGTAAGTAGAATAGCGCCTTATATAACCAGACGCGTTGAATGCCTTCATAGCACAGCCCAGCAAATAGGATACTGAGATATATGTCAACAGATCGCTATTGAAAGCAATTTTGACAATACGTTGGTATTCGAATCTTGATTCAAATGTATCTTTAACTCTTTCACAGTGCAAGAAAATGATATACAATTTACAACGGACGTTTGATAAAATAATTATTTCTTTATCGTCAAGTTTTCTTATATTTGCCAGATACAAGAAATGTATATCTTCTGTATTTCATATAGCGTATCGATCGATTTTAAGAATAACATTATCAAACTTTTGTTATAAATTATATTATAAATTTAACAGTATTATATATATATATCAAACCTCTTCTTACAGCTTCCGAAAATTTCTCCTGCACTACACCGTATTAAAAGATCAAATATAGCAAAGTGCATATAATGTAATAAACGTGTAATAAATGGGACGTATTTGGATTATTCTATCAATCTGAAATGGTATCGAAAGTATAAAGTACAAATTTTATTCGATGCTATAAAATGAATATTTCATTCTACGTACGGTAGACACGTAATTTTCTATCGATGCGTAAAATATTAATAATTTTCGATACGTCTGTTGGAAATCCTTCGCTTCGCAACGCAATCCGATGCGCAAATTGCATGGATTAGGGAATCGATTACACAGCCATTAGGCAATAATTTCCGCCAATTTTTAATCCGCTAACTGAGCCATTATACGCGTAACCAATTAAGTGCAGACCCAAATTATTAATAGAACTTTTGAATCACCTAACAGAGAAACTGCGAATTATTAAGTATACTGTGTTGTTGGTGTTTCTGTGGAACGTTAAAGGGCTGAGCTCGCGCGCTGTCTTGCTTGCCGCAGTAGGGTGAACGCTTAAAGGAAGTTCGCTGTATGTACACCTTGCACACCGAACGAGTCGAGCTTTCTGTAATCTGTATGGAAAGCAAGAGAACTTGCTACCTAACATTCTCCCCGTCAGTCGGCAGGGTTTATCGTTTAATGCAGAGTCTGCGTTAATGTGGACAAGGTCTTGACTGATTAATCCAAGATGCAGTCCTATCTCAGTTTCTCTCTATTGTAATAGCAATTTTCAAAGACCTGTGTCTCGAATATCGTTTCCCTGTTGGTCACATTCGTTTTCGGAGCCATTGCTCCGTAATGATTTCTTTGATAGCAATGAGTGACATTTGGAGACTTATCGCCTGTTTGCTAGGAGAGTGACACGACTACAGAAAGTAAATTCTTTAGTAAGTCGATTAATTACACGGGTATTCGGGAATGAAATGATTTTCTTCTTTCGCGGGTTAAGATAATATTCTTTAAGTTTCGATCGACTGTAACAAAATATTGTTTATTTCTATTCTTTAATATTAAAAATAGAAGTAAAAATTGTGACATTCTTCTTGTTGAATCGTATTACAATTCATATTATCACGGCCTTAGGGTCAATTTCGTAGAAATTCTAACAAAGTGACAATATACGTAATGAACAATTGCGAATGAAAACGCGTGGAAAATTTAAGGGCAATAAAAAAAATAATTGTACAAGATATAGTATTTGATTGGGAGACTGGTGTTTACCAATGAACCAATAATGAATAGATGTAATGGAACATTTGTTATTGGTTTTCTAATAAAATCGGTCGAAATCAGTGTCATCCTTCTTAGAGTTTATCGAAACCACGTTTGAAAGAGGTTACACGTTGTTTCTTCATGCAGTATTCAGAACATTCCACCAACGATTTAGAACTAGTTTAAGGGTAATGTTGGTTAATCTTCATTCCCGCGGTTACTGTATTATTTCTTCTCTAGAAAGAAGTATAGTGGCTATTTTGGTTTTAATTCGAGCTAGTTTTTTTTTTTTTTTTTAGAAATCTTTGAAAAAGGGTCTCTGTAAAACCTGAATTCCCCATAAGTAAAGAGAATTAAATAAATGAAGTATTCTTTTCGAATAGTTGTAGTTTCTGCTTCGCTTGCTTTGCACGCGATTAATCATAGAAATATCATCGAGCAGCATGTTGCAACGAATATACTAATTAATCTTCAAAAATGGAACGAACGTTTCAGTAAATTATTACACGGTAAATTAATTCAACAGGAGTGACGAGGGCTTGAACGCAAATGTTACAGCCTTCGAAATTTCCTTTGTTCGTTTTCGGTATATTATCGACGAAAATTAAATTCGCCTGTAAAACTTCACCAGCCGGAAAATTCGATTTTACCGAGACGTTCGATCAACGCGCCGCGCGAGACGCGTCTCTGGGTAAATAAGTCGCGAAATTGAAATCGAGACGAATTTGCGATCTGAATCTTGTGTTTGCATAGGAGAATGTTATTCCGTTAGGCAAGGATTCCTTTAATCGACGACGATTAGTTAGGGTCGATGGTGATCGAAGGTTCATCTGTTGGAAATTACATCCGATGATAGCGTCGATTTACACCTGAAAATTGTATTTCACCGCTATTTGCAAATACGAATTTATCTTATTCTCTGTGGAATCTTCAATTATTATTTCGTAATTGTTAATACATTTCCGATTTACGTCCTTCTTTATGAATATTCTGAATATTATTTTACTTTGCCGATGTTCCGACGATTGAAGTATAAAATAGTCGCGTTACTAATCGCATTAATTATCCATCGGGTGTAAAATTTAATAACAAGAAATTCGAAGTCGAACCAATTGAGGAGACAACTATATCGAAGAAGTATATCCAATTATCGCGACGCTTTATCCATTGTCGCTTGATTAAAGTCCTCAGAAAGCAGTGCAATTTTCCGATTCATTTAGTTCATCTTTCAAGAACGTATCAGTCCGTGCCTTACCTACAGTTTCAACGTTCGAACGATTTTACCAGCTCGGAATCATTCGTTTCTTTGCAGGATTGTTGCTCGGGAAACGTTTATCAGGCGAGAACGTAGGAAGGTGCAAGTTTGTTAGAAGGCGAACGACCTGAAGCTCTAGCTGATAAATAAATTTCCTCGAATTCCAACACTAGCGAGATGTTCTAACGAAGGCCTCATCTTTCCCAGGAATACCACGCGCTTAACATCCTTTCTTCGTTGCTTTTGTCCGTGGAATCGCATTCCCGTTGCTTCTTTCATTCCAACGATATCTCCTTTTTTCGCCGTTATTCCACCGCGCATCGCTAAGATCCATTGTGAAAGTGGCGAGTATTAAGGGGTCTTTCTCCGTTTCCTTACCTCGCGCTGCTTCGTTCTCATGTTCTACGTTCACCACTCCCCTTTTCGATTTCCAACGGATAACCATCCTGATCTTGTCTTCGTATCGTTATCGTGCACGTGCATTCGGAACATCACTTTCAACGCTGCTGATCCGTTTTTCCCTCCCGCGAGTATCCTCTCGTTGGCCGGAATGCTTATTCGATAATATCTCTTGCTGATAATTCAACAAATCGTAAATTAGCTTGCAAATGAAAGATTAAAGTACAAATTAGATATTTGATTGATCGATGGATAGATGCGTATTAATAATTTATACAAATTCGTATTTTTATAAACGTAAAAATCTGTTTTATATATTTTTGGGTATGAGGCGCGTTCTGTGTATCTTTGTATCTTGGAATTTATGGTATAATCATGAATCTATATAAAAAAATGGAGAATTTAGGTGGAACATTTTTTTATCTACCGAATACTATAGCAGCTACTGTATAATTTATTTGTACTGTATAACGCTGTACCGTATACTGTATAATAATTTGTACGTTGGATAATTTATATATTTTTGCATATTAGGTGTATCGTATGGCACGAATGTATAAAATCCAGTTGATTAAGTTAACTGTGGATCGAGAAATGGCGTGACAGCGTGAAAACGTTGAAGCTTTAGAAGCAAGAGTTACAGAGTGAAAAATAAACATAATATCAATATTGAAGTTTTGAAAGTAAAAACCAACTAGAGAACGGAGAATGGTATACCAGTGGCAATATTGAAGTTGCGAAAGTAAATTCCGAATAAAACAGCTTTGTAGTGCTTTTTATTTGCTTGTGTCTTCTGTAAATATAAAAACAGTTTCTACGATAAGTCTTGACAAATGGAGTATCGACACGAATTGCTTCGTGTTTCTTGTAACTTATTTGGTAATCGATCTCTATGTGGCTAATACAGGCAACAATATCATTGAAGCGGTATAATGCCACTTGGTAGACGCTGAAACTCAAAGGTTGAATGTTACAATTCTCTACAGAATTTCGATTTCACTGAAATTTTTGTCGCGTTTATATCTTCGAACGTAAGAACAATAGAAAGAAGACTCGAACTGGAAACGTAACACTCTCGCGTCGAATTCTATCGAAACGGATCGCAGAATCATTAAAAAAGAAGAGACGATAACGAGAGGCAAACGAGTGAGTAGAGTATTCACCTTTGTTGGGTACAGAATTAATTAAATTAATTTGCACGTCGGACAAGCTTCCAACCTCCAGTTTCAAATTCTCTCGTCCCGGCGTTCAATTTTAAACTACCGTACAACACCGTTCCCCCTTTTCTCCTCCGGTTGCATATAAAATTACGAGAAGAATGGGAATGCAATCTGAAAATCAGAGGGAACGTTTAATGAATTACGTGTTGCAGCGGTGATTACACGGTACGGATATCATCGCGTTCGTAAATTAAAGAATGAAATCGAATGACACGGACCGCTCGTCGAAAACCATAATTCATTTCAGCCCAGATATTTCAATTTAGGATTTCCGATTTAATCAATTTGATTCCGGCAGGTGAGAATTTTAATTAAGCGTTGGAGTACGTGAGAAGTGGATGGATAAACAGAATCTGAAGGCGACTGGCCAGGTCGGTGCGGGTACCTTGTTCGTTTAAATTCGGTTACATCGGTGCTTAACTAGAAACGCAAATAGAAACCGAGTATTCCACTGACCCAGTATCGACTGTTTCCATTTTTATTCGTCCCAGTTTCGCAACGGCGTCATTTATAAAATTCAATTGCATTTCGCGAAATTGTTCTAATAAAATTTACCAGCTGCTCGCCAAAGGTTCGATAGCTTTGCGAGAAGTTCCCTACAAATTACGAGCGAAAAGAACATTTTCTGTCGTGTTCGAAATTCTGCGCCTTGTTTACGCGAAGCTTGCTAGATCATTGAAATAGAAAGGAGAAGCTTGAAACGATCCCGAAAGCCCGCTCACGTATGCGGAATATTGCATGGTAAATGCGTCACGCAGGCCAACTTTATTGACGTTGACGTGAGAGGAAAGAACAAAAGCTACCATGGCGAAAGCAAAATGCTTCTTCAAGATGTAAACCATACGCAACAATGAAGCTGGTATCTGGTTTCGAAACGAACCTCTCAATTATAATGGACGATTCTCAAAATTACGTTGAAAATTCTCTGCGTGATTTTGCACGTAATTTTCATATCTGTTTCAATTATCTGAAAAAGATAGGATTTCGTGCACAACATTCGCGCTTTTGTAAGGTCGTTTACAAAGAAGAAGAATGGGCAGAATTTTCTTTCGTTAGAGGAAGAAAATATCGGAGAATAACGGAGAGAAACTTTTAATAGAAACAGCGAGCAAGCGATCGTGGTTGTAATTTCAGCTAATTTCGTGAAAATACGTAAAACAATACAGGGAATAAACTTTCATAAATGCTCGGAATGCAACAACGATGGATGATTAACGTTCGCCGGTGACGTCAACTCGGCTTTATCAATTAGTTTAACATTAATCGCTTTCGAAGCGTTCCACGCAATTTGCATTTGCCCCTTGTTGAAGTAATTATTTCAAGAAAAATTCTACACCTTTTTCCTTCGTATATCCGTGACCTGGAGACCGCTGTTACGAGGAGAATGGAATTTAGTGAAAAGAATTGAAAATAAGGAGAGGTCCATATTATCGTGCCCTTGAATATAAATTTTGTTTTTTGGGTTACAAGGTCTAGAAACAAAAGCGCTAGAGCTACACACCAAGGTTAACTTTTCGGTAATGTCCTTTGCTATAAATATACGAACGTGCTCCCCTATCATCCTTCTGCCATTGTATTGTAACGCTGAAAGAGTGAGGATTTGGATCAGCATACGCTATACCTGTACTTATACCAATATTTATTTCAATATATTTTTCTATTACAAATTCATCCACCCGTTCCTCTATCAGTCAATCTCAACACTCCTCGACGAAAAAATTTAAATATCCCTTACGTACATACAATTTCGGTTCATTCAATTTCAAATTTCGGCTTTAGGAAATTTCGATCTATTGCTGACGTTGGTTTCTCCATTGTCATATACATTTCGATTCCACTTCCAAGCATTTCTTGCCTGTCTAATGACGAGCCAACGAAGGATAAGTAAGAATTGAACGATAATTAGACACTTAATCATTGGCAACATTTGAGAAAAATCGCGCGCGTGAAATATTAGGTCGTCCGAAAAGTTTCTTTCGTTTCATAAGGTGATAATAGATGAACAACAATTTCTGTTTTATATTATTTTATTGAATTAAGTATGATCGATTTCGTTGTATTTCTATTATTACGTTCGTGCATAATTCAATAAACTGATATAAAACAAGAAAACATTGTGCGTCTATTATTTCCTTATAAAACGAAAGAAACTTTTCGGACAACCTGATACATGTTGCAGCACGCATAACATACAGATACGAGAACTATCTGCATTGATTTTACCAGTCTCCAGCTATGGTTTTGTTCTATCCATCCAATCGAACAGGCTTCTATTATTCTTGTCCTTTCAGGCACATTTTTATTCTATCATTTCGATTAGACGCGGTTCTGACACAGTTATCCGTCCACGCAAGATTTTATTCCGGTCATCTGCCCAAACACAGTCACATTTTTCTTGCCCGCTTACCTACAGTTTTATTCTGCTTGTCAAGTCAGGCACAGCTCCGGTGCACTCGTTCGTCCAAATGTTTCATTTCATTGTAATGGAAACCAACTTCCATCCCGTCCATTCAACGGTTTTAATTAAAGTTTCATTACAACCAGTCGTTTGTCACTCCAATCCTTGGAATAATAGAATATTTTCAACACGACCGAAGAGTTAAGCTTCGATATACAAGGAAATTTATTTCACTGAAACTCTTTCTCTTTTATTTCGCTGATCGTTAAGTGGCAGGTATTGCGCATTTATGGGAAATTTGGCAGTGTAAAATATCCAAAGTATAGCGCTTTCCGTTAAATTTGCCAAGTAAAACAATTTTTTACCGAGTTTTGCTTTCAGTATAGGAGACTCGCTGGTAGAAAATTGCACAGAATGCACGCAGTACGAAGAAACACGCAAGATGCTCAAAGTATAGCGCCTCCCATAATACTAAGCAATAATAATACTGTAGTATCGTGGACAAAAGGCCTGAGAGATATCGAGTAAACCATAAAGAATGTCGCGAGAGCCGAGGCGCCGTCGGGCCCATCAATGTGCCGTCGGTCCTTCGATCGAATAGTTTCGTAGAAAAACCCTACGTGACCTTGGCCACGAGCGGTTGCGGAACACGTGCGTGGTAGACCTAAGAAAAGACAAAGGGATTCTAGAACGGTCAGTGTCAGTGGAGAAGCCAGAGGGTGTGAATCGAGAAGTCAGAGAATGCGAGTTGCGTTGTCGAGATAGTGTTGCCATCGACGTCGACAGAGGGTGGTCCGCGTGAGAGAGAGAGAGAGAGAGAGAGAGAGAGATCGTTGGATCCGTTGTGACGAGAGTTGCGAATTGACTATTGAATTGTCTAGATTATGGTACGTTATTGTGATTAGTTCACGTTAAACAACCATCGTTCTTCTGTTTAATCAACATCTGTACAATCCATTCATTGTAAATAAATCATAATTAATATATTATATATTTACGATACTGCAATACTGATAATAGGTAAAACAATTTTGTACCGAGCTTCTGTTTCTTCAAGTATATTCTCAGAGATACGAAGTTGCATAAAAGTTCACAGTCTATCGACAGGACAGTGATTAAAAATCGGTGTCGCGGAATGCCGGCGATTGACAAAGTGAAGAGGACGAACAGCAAGGCGGGCCGCGAAAGTACGCGATTCCGTGTTGATTATGTCGGAATCCGGATGCGTTCTGTTCGGGGTAAAAACAAGAATCGGAAAAGGAGAATCGAAAGGGAACATCTGCAAGAGCAAGGAGTGGGATTCCATTTGTTGGTTTAGAGACTCTAAAAGGTCGTGCGCGGGTTCGGCCGAGCGGCCAAACGAATAAATGCCTAGGGGACAGTGGTCAGACGCTTCTGTCCAAGTTCCACGCGTTCCAGGAACTGATTATCAACTGCACTCTGGAGATAAATCAAGCTCCAAGGGCCCGACTTCCGAGAGACTTTATTCTTGCGATGCTTCGTTTTTGCTGATTCTCCGATTACTTGTCGATCGAAACAATTAAATTTCCCAACTGAACTGTTTACGTGGATTTCTCTTTTATTATTTCTCAGTGAAAAGAAGAATAAAATCACGAGGTTTATTACTGCCGATTCTCATTTTCATCTTTACGAGCTTTTCGTTTCCCTGTATTATGTTGGTATCGTCTATGGATATTGTAGTATCGTGGACAGATTGCCTAAGAAATATCGGGTGAGCCATAAACAATGTTGCGAGAAAGCCTAAGTGCCGACAGGCCGAAAAGGTCGGGAAACTTCAATGGGCCAAGCGGGCCATCAATGTGTCGTCGGTCCTTCGGTCGAATAGTTACGCGGAAAATGATTATGATCGCGGACGGTTGCGGAACACGTACGTGGTGGGGGGATGAAGGAAGGCAAAGGGACGCTTAAAGGGAGAAAGACGAATTAATCGGCAGTCGTTAACTAAGAGTCGAGTTGTGAGGAGTCGAGAGTTGAGTCGCCAAGTTGTCATGAGTTGTAAACTATTAGTTGTGAGTTGAGAATTATTTACTTAGTTAATTATCTATTTATATAACCATCGTTTCCTGTTTAATCCATTGCAAATAGATCCATCTATCAATAAACTCGTCATATAGGATAGAAATCATTGGAAATCCTAATTTCTAATATTTCTGAATAAATAGATCGTATAGTATATTACCAAGATTTTCAGACATTTTTCTTGATGCGTTAAGTTTTTTCTGCAATCTCGCTGTTCTCGTGGAATTGCTTTCGCGAACTCCAGTTCAACAAAGTCCAGATGCTGTTTGCAGGAGATTCACTCTTTTTCAATTTGAGATCACAGAGAATTACGACCATAGGACGATCGAAATTTTTCTACTGAATTTTGAGATATTATTGCTGATCGAGGTGGAAATTGTTCGTTCGCGTCTATTTGCATCAGTAATCGGATTTTTTCATAAATATTATTACTCACCGAAGTGTGAATTATTTCGTATTTATTTGTAACAGTAACTGGACTTTCGAATAAACGTTATTTACAACTTGTTACAACCTCCGATCGAGATTTTTTCGTCGATCTCCGTTTTATTATACATATATTTTGTTTCATCGACTTGAAAAATTGTAGAATGTGCCTCAAGTCACAACGGATTTATGCGTATACTGTACAGAAGATATTCTCCAGAGTTTCGTAGTTCTAGAGTTACAAAAATTTTCTTTATCGTAGTCTAAAAGTTCTGAAATAGAGAAGAACAAGGATCACAGTTCCCGTATTTCTTCGGACACGTTGTTCGTACTAAACAAGGTTGCTATTTCTAGGATATACTCGCTTTACCATAGAAGAAGTATACAATTTTTTACACCCTCTCGTAACTTTAAAATAAAAATAACTATCGTAACTAAAATCACAGACGAAGGACAGAGTGGATTTATCTTCCTCAGAGATCTGGTATGTTCGTGTTCCGAAATATTGACTATGCAGCAAGGTCTGTAATAAAATTAGTTTTAAAATTTTCTACTAATTTTATCCTTTTCGCTTCTACTTTTAATTTCATTTTTACATATATATGTATTTTATTAACTTTTGCCTACCGGCTATAAAGTGAGATTGATTTACATAGATTTCTCATTCACGCTCTCATTCAACCTCGATAATTTCATTACTGCATATTATAATGAAATTGTAAATTAATCATTATTGAAATATGATACAGAATTGAAGTTAAAATTCAATACGAAAAGCATTGTTCCCTTAGAATACCAATGCAAATATATAAAATAATTTAGGGATTTCTCAGAATTTTCTAGCTCCAGTTCTCTAGTTTTTCTCTGATTATCGTAATACTTCGCGATAATCGATACATTTTCTTAACTTCACGATATTATAGTAATACGTATTTAGAAATTCCGAGCACGTACTGTAAATGTATTTAAGAGGAAACTGAAAAATACCGTGACACTCTGATGACTGATAGTCCCAATTTCGAATTAAGCAAAAAGTGCTTCTTTCCTTTAAGAGTCGTAAAACAGGCACAGGATAGTGGGCCACGATTCCAGAGATCGATGGATCTCTTCGTGCACGCATTTTGGTGAGCATGCCAAGAGGAATAGGAAATCGAACTGTCATCACGCAGCCAGCGACCGTATTTTTACGTGTCCACAAAGAGCCAGTTCGATATTGCTACTTCAGAAATGATGGCCGCAGTTCCTTTCTCACGAAGGCGCGCCTTTCGTCGATAAATTGAGAATAATATATCGCGCGATATATTTTTTCTCGTATGAATAATTCGTCAGTTGGTTCGACGTCGTAAACGTGCGATCTGATGCACTTTGTTACCCCGACTTCTCGTTCGTAATATTTTTCATCTTCGAAGTTATGAAAAGAAAGTTCGATTAGTTCGATAGTCGGCAGACAATTACATACATCTTTATAACTCAAGTTATTTTTCACCGAATTGACCATCGGCTTCTCGCGAAGTTTACATATTATCTTTGACGTTGATTTATAGACAATAAAATATATCACAATAAATCAGCGCTGATATTAAATACGATACGATTTACTTTTTAAAAGAAGTAACGATATAAAAATGTAATAGCCACGTTTTATAAAGTATAGAATAAATTATTTCATTTTTCTATCAATATTAGATTTTAACAAGCAGTAAGATTAGTTTTACTTTACAATCAAAACTCGTTAATGTTTTTTAATGATATTTTGAATAATATCTTTCTTTTTCTATTGTTTTAATATTTATAAATTAACGTAAAATATGTTCCTTTATTTCGACAGAAAGTTGGTGCGCTTCATTGCCCGGCTACAAGTAGCATGACCCCGTTCGTGGTCAGGCACAAGTCAAATGGAAATTGCCCGGTTCTACACTGGCATCGAGTAAGTAGAATGCCGCTATAACGTATTAGACAAACTCATGCGGATTTATAATTGACTTGAGAACGTGTATGCTTGTTTTTAACCGAGTTTTTTTTTTAAACTGAAAGTAACATATTTTTCGTTTTAAAACTGACTGAAATTTGACGTAGAAACTTTAAACTAGCTTATTTATTTTTTATGAAAGTAACATGAGAAAATATGAAAGTAACATGAGAAAATATGAAAGTATACTATATTCTAAAATATTCAGAAAAATATACGAAGAAGGCTGGTTCGAATTCGGAAACCAGTTTATTTAAAATAAAACTTAGCTATTTTGAAAAAGCAGAAAGTAGCATGAAATAGCTATTTATATGTTTACAAAGGGAATACTATTTTATCGTAGCAACGAAGTATTCTTGCGTGGCCTGCGCTCATAAAACATGTCATTATTACAATAACTAATGGAAACGGTTAACAAAACAAAATCTTTTATCACGTTGTTTTAAAAATCGAAGAAACAAAAACAAAGGCGAACAGAATATCATTGAAAAGACAATTCGATTCTTTCACAAGTTACTGTAATACCAATCGTTTAAATGACAAAAAAAGAATTTTAAAAGCGAATTTTTCAATAATCAAACTGATTAGAAATAACAAAGAAAAAAAAAAGAAAAAAAAACAGGACATTAATCACGAGAGAATTCGATTTTCCATTGATACTACTGTCGATTGTTAGCCAAACAATACCATTTATTTTACGTGCTGTTAAAAATCGTCTGAAAATTCATCGACAAGCGAAATTGAGTACGAATGTTTACATCTGTACCTCCGCGCGAGTAATCATGCAAACACTCCAGGAATGAAGATCAGAATGGAAGGCAAATGTTTGAAGTCGTTATAACAGGTACGTGGGTGCTGCACGCCATTCGAAATTCTTCAATTTTGCAGCACGCGTGATTATTTTGCGCTTGTTGAATACACACAGGATGCGAGCGTCTTGCACGCCGTAAAATCCACACAACTGTTGAACAAAGTTTTCCTTCGTTGCACGATGTTTGCTCCACGCGGAATCGTGTATTCTGCACGAGAGAGTATCGACGACAAAGCAAGAAAAAAGTGAGCGGAAATGTTCGCCAAAGGAACTGTTAATAGCGGCAATTTTAGTTGAAACAACGTTGACATTTAGCTCGGCTTTGAGATTTTCCTTTTTTTTCTTCTTCTTTGTCGTGACGTTTGAACGGCTGTGATGTTGCGTAACGAATGTATTGTTCCTTTGGGTTTTTGCGAGTGCGTCACTTCTTTCATGCATTAACGACGAGAAAAAGACTCTTTTATCGACGAGACTAATTTCGGCCGGTTTTCAAACGAAAAATGTGCAACTTTCTTTAACGCGAAGATGATGTCCTTATACTTTGGACCTTGTCTTTTGAATAAACGTAAGAGGCAGAGAGACTGCGAGGAAAGGAACGAAAGAAGGAGACAAATTTAATAAAGTGTAAACGTGGAAGGCATTTTTAAATAAACGAGATATTTTATGTTTGATTTTAAAGTAAATTCAATTCGTATTCTGTCTGCAACGAAGAAACAGAAACGACCCGCTTTTCAATTTAAGTAGTTATTCAGTTGAGTAGTTAAATGGAAACGGTATAGAAGCTTCGATCATTGAAATGACATAGGATAATCCAAGGAAGAATATAAATTTGTTTCAAGTAAGAACACCGATTCCATATTTTAGTCAAGTCAAGTGCGTAGATCTTAGCGTCATGTTTTTGTTTCCTTTTTTCTTTTATGACATTTTCGCCGGGGTAAACTTTTGAGCGCCTGAGAATTTAGGTAAACCCGAAAGTTTCTGCGGGTCACAGAATTAGGGTCGACACTTCGCTCAAAGCCGTTCGACAAAATCTAAATTGCCCACGGCACGAAAAAGCTTTCTCTTTCGCTTATCTTTTGTTCTCTCTTTGGATATTTCTCTCCTACGTGGAATCCTTTGAGGTTACTCAGAAGGGAAAACTTTGTTAACAGGGATCGGCATTCAAATCTTTAGAAAAATGTCAGCACTTCGACAAGGTATCGAACATCACGAAATTTTATCTCTACTTTCATCCTCTTCGTCCCTACATTAAAATAACAATACATGTGTTTTTATCGTGAAATATGCAGGACAGATAATTTTCAGTTAAAGTATCAAGTGTTATCACGAAAAGATATAGAATAAACGCGTGATACGATTTCAAAAATTAATCAGATAATTTCATACGCTATATCGTATTTCAAACGTTATTTTCATTATCGCTATTGTATTACCGATGTTTACGTATGCGTATGAAAATTCAAGATACAATAATGTTCAGAATATTTATAATGTGCAAAAATATGTCCAAGTATGATATATTGCACGAATACCGCTATGCATATCGTTTATTTTACATGTTTTAAGCTAGAATATATGCAACTGACAGACGGGAAATATATTGTGGCGATCCGTCCATCTACTACCGATGAATCGTAACATGGTATGGTTAGAACACCAACTAAGCCGGCGAACAAAATTTCTTCCAAATCTTTCCAATTTTCGTTCCCGTGTTTCGACAGTCTAAGTATTTATATTTATATTTGGCACGAACGATATTATAATATTTAAGAGGAGAAATGAATCGTTCACAAATATATGAAACTGAACGAACATATGCAATTTAATTACTGTTTCAACTTATACTTTTAGGAGAATAAGTTTACAGATAAGAGATCCTGCCTGGCTGTTAACGATAAATAACATATTACAATTACAAACATCAGCTGTATCGACGAACAAATTTTCTTCCAAAATCTAATAATACTTAATCTTCGTTCGGACGTTTGCACGGTTCAAGTGTCCCTCTGGTACGATACCTATTTCGCTATCGCGAAATCGAAAAGCAGAGAGTGTCATTTCGATTCGTATTCGATGAATCTCGCGTCGTTCTATTTTGTTCTTGATCGAGAAACTCTCGATTGACTTTAGGAGCGGAATGAGGATCCACGGTGTCGTTCTTTTCGCGATTTATCTTATTTCATTCGTTCATCCTTCCCGGAAGTCGTTTCGGCTTTCAATTCTCTTTGCGCCTTTTTTCATCTTGTTCTACACCCTGTGATTCAGCTTTCTGTTCGCTGTGTTCTCAGATTTCTAAGCGAACGTCGAAACACACCGACTGTGAAAAACGTTGCTCTCGGTTATTGGGAGCCGAGGAAATTATTGATCTCGCGAGGAAATCGTTCCGCCATGGGAATACCAAAAAGTCGCGACGAAATTCCTGAAATTCTAGCCCCTTTGACATTTGTACCGAAATCGTATTCTCGTTTCGTTCTCGATAGGCATCGACTCTCGAATGGCTAACAATAGACGAATAAACGAAGCATGGGAGAGTTTTCAGATCCACTTTGTTTTTGTTCGGCAAGCAATATTTTCTGCACAAACGGTGAGAAGGTATTGGATCTGCTAAACATGGTGTTTGACGCTTTCCTTATGCTAGTTTCCAAACGAAGCATATTTATGTGTTAAAAATGGTAGATTTATATGAAAAAAATGACATTTTCATATTTGATCGTTCATACGATTGGTCCTAGATTGACAATGCAACGGTATTTATAATTAGCGGGGAGACAATTATTGCATAATTAATGCAATTGGGAATGTGTAAACAAGCGAATGATGTAGAATTTTTTGTACGTTATTGCGTTACTGTTGGAGCAATTTTATTTTGGTTAATATTAATTCATTGCAGGTATTGAACATGATAGGAATGTGTTTATTAAATAATTATAAACATCGTATATTATACTCATTTTACGGCAAATTTATAGCGACTGAATAGAAAGATGTATTTGTTAATTGTAAATATTCTATTAACAGTTGATAGCTTTTAAGATAAAAAAGCGTTTTTATATTTGTTAATTATAAATATTCCATTAAAAGTTGATAGCTTTTAAGATAAAAAAGCGTTTTTCCATAGACATTAGAAAATGTATTGTAAGCACAGTAATTACTGTGCGCAAGGAAAGTTCAAAAAGGATACATAAAGGAAGATAAATCTTCAAACTCGAGCGATGAGTTTAGTTAAATTTTTGTTCTCTTTACGGCGTCAATCAACGAGAACTTACGAGTATCGTTAAACAGTTTACTTTAAAAATGTAGCGTCTTTGGTTTTTTCGAAATTTCACTTTGCTGTCACACTTCTTCGTTACTCGAGCGACGAATTTTACAAATTTGATTCGTGATCGATTCAACTAATCAAGCAAATGTTACCGTAATTTTCGCCTAACGAATTTCTAAGTAGTTGAAGTTCCGCGAACGTTTGCCTTCGTTTCACGAACTACGGTTTCAATTCGACGAAAATCGCATTGATCTCGTTGGCGCATCAAATTTTCCCATATTTTCAACTTTGCGTCAAAGCTTCGACTCATGCCGTGATTGAATCAGACCTTTAGTTGATACTAAAATGATATCGAAATTTTAGTTCGCTCTAAATCTG
The DNA here is from genome assembly GCF_014825855.1 of Bombus pyrosoma. Taxonomy (NCBI): domain Eukaryota; kingdom Metazoa; phylum Arthropoda; class Insecta; order Hymenoptera; family Apidae; genus Bombus; species Bombus pyrosoma. The sequence goes on along the minus strand of NC_057776.1, from coordinate 18,628,875 downwards.
TGTGAAAGCTGCTAAGCTACTTCTAAGATTTATCAAATCCCACGATGGTCTGGATTCTTGAAATTTCAAGAAATTTTAAGATATCAAGGGAATATATATAAAGCAAAAAGAATCGGTGCATTAAATTCTTTTCATATTTTCAACTTTGCGTCAAAGTTTCAATTGCCGTTAGAATTGAATCGGACCATCGGTTGCTACTGAAATTGTATCAAAACTTTGGCTCATTCTAAAGTCGTGTTATAGCTGTTATTTTTTTTTATTTCTATGAAATGTCGCGATAGCCTAAAGCTGCTGAAATTTCAAGACGGTGTAAGGGACTAAGGGATCGTAAAGAAATAAGAATTATATGAATTACAATTTCTGGAATAGCAGACAGTGATTTTCGTTTTCAACTTCATCTTCAGCAATTGTCCGATTAACATTGTGAGGCGACGCGAGATACGAAGTAACGCCGCCGGAAGCAGCACGAGGAGGAAATTATTCGAAGAACGAGCGAAAGTCGTTGCAGAGGACAATAGAAACGGGGTCGGAAGCTTTCTGCTGTACGATTGTAATTATATGAAGCCCAGGTTCCCCTGGGAAACGACAGAGCAAGGGCGTCACGCTACAAATGGTGTCGGATGTATTCTTGGCTGAAAGATGGAAAGGAACAAGGGGCGTGGAACAACAAATTCGCCTAGAACGTCTGCTTTCTGCCATGCGAACACAGTTTTCCGTTTGATGTTTGGAAACAGCGTGAAGATTCTCGGGTTGGTGCCAGAAACAATTAGCAAAAATAAGAAGCGGATTACTCAGCATGGATTAAAATTCGTTTATTTATATGAACGAAGAAATATATAGCGCACGTGCAGATATATGCAAACCTATAGATGGAAGAAAGTTAGAAATTGTTGGATGAAAAAATTCACTGTTAAATACAATATTAAATTTCAATCGCAAAGCTTGATTTCATTCCACTCCAATTTCTTGCGATTGCAATTAATTTTCTTAACTAATACGTCATATTTTGTATTTTTTTATGGAACACTGAATCACGATAGACCAGTCTCTATAATAAAATATCATTTGATCACGAGGCAATTGTTTCAGTTCAGTTGTCGATCTACTGCGCTACTTCAGCTTGTCGAGTGTACGACGAGTGTACTGCACTGCACATGCACTTTTTGAACGTACGCCTTTCTATTACTTCACCGTGTAATTCACGCTTGTGCATTTTTTGCCACTGTTGTTTATGTTTGACTTACGTTTTATTTTCTACGTGTTTTTCGTGAAGTTTGGAATGTATTATACAGCACGCGACATAAAATGTTACCACGCTTTAATTATACCGGAAGACCAAATTATACAAGCTGCTTCCACTGGGTTATAAAGTTACGATCCGCGATAATCTTATATCTATCTATATATATCACACACTCCTAAGAACGTCTCGTAGGTCTTAGAAGGAATATTCGACCGAAATTTTGGTTCCCGGCGATAGCTTAAAAGTTGAGAAACTCGAAGAAGAATTATAGAACTTTGGGGACTTGCGTGAAATGCTGGGAAGTCGACGCAAGACAAACAGTTGGTGCTGTGTTTATTATACAGTTGGGGTTCTGGGAAATTAAAAAAAAAAAAAGGAATCGAAAGAAAAAAGTCTTTATTATAAAAATGCGTATTGAGAATAATTAAAGAAAAATATTGGCACTATGCTAAACAAAAATATTTAAACCATAAACCATAAACACCGTAACCTTTTAATACACGAACATATCTTATATTTTTCTTGTATATCAAATGAAAACAATCGATCGTTTCGTATTGTCGATGCAGACCTAGCGAAAAGCAAGAGTCAGAGTCCCCTGCTGGCCTGTTAACGTATTTCCGCTCAACGTGACGCATAAACAATAGAAACTCACGTCCATATGTCGACTTTTATACTTGTTCGCCGTCACCTTCCCGATTTACCAATGTTTTCCCGTTGGCGATCTTCCATCGTATTGCATTTTTCATGGGGCGCCGATTCCAGTGAAAATCCAGTCAGTGAGCATGACAAGCGTTTCCTGACCAATCGGACGCGTACCAGAAATATTCTGTCATGCTTGTTCAATCGTAATATGCTCGTGAAATTGACATTATCGTACTGGATGTTATTACTGGTTGTTTTTTCAAGATCCAGAACAAATTCATATGGCAAAAAGGAGAAATAGCACGAGAATGCTATTAGCATAATACATTAAGGGATGTCGGTTAAATGGTTTTGTTACTCTTATATTTTGCATATTACATTTTTACTTATTTTACCGTTATTCAAATGTGAAATGTACACGTGGTGGAACAAAGTGAACAGTTTAAGAAAGCAGAAAATAAATTAAAGACTTTCGCAATTCAAAATATAATTAATTACAAATACATTACTGAATTATGATTAAATTAAAATTAACTGCGAATTATAATCATTTGGATGTAGTTGGAGTTCTGATTGTCGTGACTTAATCGATGGAATGAACGAATGAATTTTTCTGTTGTTACTCAAATACAAGCTCAACAAATCGGTGAAAGAATCAATTATGAACCACGTGAACACATTGGTAGTTCGTTGTCAAATCAATATTAATGAGATTCTACGTTATTGGTGGAAATACCTGTCATTGATTGCGAACATTATTCACTTCGATTTGTACGAGTGCAAAACAGAAAGAAGAGAGGAAAATCAGTGATTATAAATAGAAATTTTCAGGAAAAAATGATTATACTACTTTAAGATACCTTTCTTACGAATAAGTATTGCGGAACACGGTTGGAAAGGGAAGTCTAAATTCATGGCAAAGGTAAATTTTTGCAACAATAATGGTAATGTTGCCTCTTTCGCCGCGTAAGTGAATAAAGCATATTGTCATGGCCAGTGTAACAAGTAATTTTTCGCGCAAGACAAAGTACACGTTTGCCTGAAAATAGCCGTGAAATTTCACGCTTCGTGATATAAACGGTCCAGCGATAAAATTACGTTGCGAAATTCCAGTTTTGACACGAGATAAATGAAACGAAATGAGCGTTGTTGGATCTGTAGCTTGCTTCTCGACTTAACTCTTTTGATCATATAATATTCTATAAAACGATATTAACAGTTCTGTTCGAACGATTCTCTGATAGATTTATCGGAGAATTTAATCCCTTGCAAATAATCGGTTACAGTTAACAAAAATTTCGATAACGCGCGGAGCTTCCTTCGAGGAAAAAAATATAAGACAGAAGTTCCAATGAACTTTTACACGCTTCAATCCGTTTTAAATTTCTATTAACGAAAGTTTAGCGACTAGCAGAGTCTCGCCCTCTCTTCGTGCTAATTGAATTTTACGGCGCTGATACTTTCCAACATAATACTTCTTGAAAAGTATGTCGGAAAAGATTGAAAACGTGCAGTGACGTTTACGGTAAGAAAATAAATTTTTTACGAATTTTAGCAGTGTGAATAATTAATCGAAAGCGAAGTAAATACGCGGAACGAGTATAGATGCAAAAATCTGTAAATTGGGATTCGCGTTACAATATTTTGACGATAACGCGTTCTTTTATTACAGTCTTATTTCTATAATCGTGGAATAATATATTGGAATATTAAATTTCTCCCTCGTTTTTGTTTTCATTATTTGTAAGAGATATCAGCCATTGATCATTTATATTAATTATGAGATATATTGGAATATTAAATTTCTCGCTCGTTTTTGTTTCCATTATCTGTAAGAGATATCAGATATTGATTATTTATATCGTATAATTAACAACGTGTGTAAAAATACGAATTTCTATGAGCATCCGCGATCTAACGGTAAAATTTTCAACAAAAATAGTTTCAACCTCGCGCGAATCATTTCCACTCCTCTGCTCGTAAATCACTCGTCATTTACAAAATCTTTTATCGCGTAAAACACTAGGTGCGCGAAAGCTGGTGCATAATCCTGTACATTTTTATCGCGCAAGACACCAGAACACCGCCAGAGAATCATTTTATATGTAACAGTCTAACAACGACACACAGAATCCTTTGGTATCCCAAACAACTTCCTGCTTTCCTGGCCGGTCGTTCTCGCTCAACAACTCGTCCGATTATCACCGTTCTCGCTCAATTTTCCGTTTCACCGCCTTTCCACGAGCACGGCAAGTTCCTAGTTTGCTCGAACATTCATGCATGCAAATTTCGGCCAGCCGTGCGATCTCCATCGTCTCTCGTCCCTTTGCGACACGCATCAACGGAATAAAACAGCGTGCAGTTGCGTTTCGGCGGGTGCAATCTTACGATACTCGTGCGTATGGTTACAGTGGATGCATATTCGGCTGAATCGACAGGCAAGGTCCAACGAGTTGAGTTTGTCAAAGTAACGGATAGACCGCGGATTTTTATAGATGTTATAATAAAAAAAATAGGACTTTGGTGGAAGATCGTTTCACTTTGAAAATATTATAAAAATCGCGATACCTTGGATATTTTATATATTTTTTCATATTATCTGCATCATGCGCAATTTTGCACTTTCGAATTTCCTACAAATGTAATAAATAAGTCGAGCATGTAAATAGATCTTCATGCGTGAGTATCAGAATATCAGTTTCTAACCATAGCTTGACGCGACTAGATTCACGTGAAACGAGGATCTACATGCAGGATGCTTATGGCAGATACGCTGATGATAGACACGGGCAATGCTACACACTGTCCGCGATCTTACGTGGTTACATACGGTTCGCAGTATGCAAACAACGCGTACACGAACGACGTATTTTACAGATGGCAGAGAACGTTCGGTCCGACACAGCTCTCAGTTGCGACGCGAGATTAACATTAATACGCTGCACCGCGTTTCTCCGTAATAGATACTGGATTACATAGGTCCTACGTGATACGATTTTCCGATGAATCGTTACGGAGCTCGGTCGATCCGGATGCAATTCCCTGCTGGACGATTGTCACGAAGGTTGAAATTAGCTAGTTAGATCGCTTTTTCTTTTTGCCAATTAATATTATCAAATAAGTATCTGTGGGTTAAGGATGAGGAAGTAGTATGATTTTGGAGGGAAATCTTTGGCAATTTAGAGAACCTATGTAACCCTCTATAAAGTATATATTTGGTATTGTATTGTATTTTATACGAATAGTAAATCTTGGGATACGAGAAATCCGTACAATGGGAGTAAGATTCTGCTAGATAGCTAGCAGGAAAATTTTTGGAAATTCAGAAGATGAATGTAGCCTGTCAGATGGTGTATCTTTGGCTTTGTATTCTATAGAAGAGTGGATTTTACGAGCATTTTCTGCAGCGGAATAAATAATATAAATAAATAAATAAATAAGAATAAACGAGCAGTCAAAGAATTTTGGAAAATTTGGAACGTCAACGTAATCCGTGCATAACCACGCACCTTTAGCGTAATATTTTTCGACAAATTAAATTTTAAAGAATGAAGATTTCACGCAATGGAAGTAAACAAACTTCTGGATAAAAAGATTTTAAATAATATTTTAAATAATAATAAGTGTAATATTCGATTAAATTAGAATATTCAATTCGATTAAATATAAGTTTCTTTTCAAAAAATTGATCGACGTTTTTCCAAAGAAGGCTCAATCACCCTCGTGCATCGATCGGTGCTATGGAGCCGAAACTTTTTTCATTCGAGGATTATAAACTTGTCGAGAAGTTTAATTAATCCACCGGAGAATATACGAGTGAACCTGTCTAACACGCATTCGCAAATATCAGAATTCCCTTGCGAATATTACACGTGTAATCTATTGAAACGCAGTGTACACGAAACACATTATACCGAGAACGTATTTTAAGCCACTAACCAGTATCTAAGTATACTTTGTATAAACGATTCTAATTAAAGTAATCCAATGGTAATAAATTCATGATTCTGCAAGAACGAAAGATCCAGAGAGTAAAGGCTATGAAAAGATAAAAAATCCGGATCGTTTTGAATTTCATAATTCCAATGTTAAACACCATTCTGTTTGTTCAGATAGAAACGACCCTGTTCTACTTGTGCGTGTTCAAACAAAGCCTGCAACGGTGTCTGAGCAAGAATGATCGTGTTTTACTTGTCTAACTCTCGGTTGCTATATCTCCCTTGTGTATCCATGGCTTGTGGGTGATCATGGATTCCCTGTCTGACAACGTAGTGCGTTATTCTTACTTCAAACTAGGATCTACGAAGCAAGTTGAGAATCACGATCGTGATAAGTAGTTCCTGAAGAGATGTTCCCGACGGCGCGGCAGCAGGAGTCGCAGCTTGCGATTCCGTGCAATTGCATCTGCAGACGGTAGCTTTCGACGTTAAGAGAGTCCTAAGCTTTGCAAAGCCAACGGGATTTCCACGATATTCGTAGGTGAAATACAGCCGGACGATTTGATACCATCGGCCCTTTAAAATCGTTCACTTTCCTCCCTACTATTTCGACGGAATTTTTTACGATATCCATTAGATACATTGGACAGTTTGTTCGAAGATAGCGAACGATAAGATTGAAAATATCGCGCGTTTCAAGCGGAAAACTTACGGCCTTCGATAAAAATATTGTTATAGCTCTAAGGATGATTGGTATTTTCTTCGTGATATGTAGGGATCTTTCTCATAGTCAACAATGATCAAATCGTAATATTAAGTACTCGGTTTCGATATTAGAATAAAATTAGAATCATGTATAGTACGGTAAAACTACAAAGGTACAAGGAAACGAAATACGGTATATATAGCATATAGTATTAGTACATGGTATAGTATGTTTATGGCATTTCCGGAAGACGGGGAAGGTTAGGTCCTTAAGTCTTTTTCTCGCCTCGAACGAGGTATCTCTCGTACGTCTTTTTATTAAAACGTGAGATATCTCGTTCGAGGAGTCAGGATAAAAGTCATTTCACGAAAGTGGAATAGAAGTGAGATCCGCGCATGCGGAGGTATAAATAATGTTAAATACACGTGTAGATTACGTTATGCTCATAAAAGTTCTGTTATCTTTTCTGCGTATGAATCGATGTTTAATTGTAACGATAGATGTATTTTATTGAAACAGTAAAATATCAAATAAACGTTTGTACGTGAATACGAAGAGATTCATAATTATAAATTTGGAACACGTTGACGTTCGTCAAGAGTTGTGCCAAATTTATTAGAACCTGTTCCGGATCTGTAGATATTTTCTATTTTTTTGCAAGGATTTAAAAAATATGCGAGAAAAATATTATTCCGTGCGCGAGGCAGAATTTCGATATTTCAGTGTAGAAAATACGAGAAGCATCTGATGCAAAGAACGCATGCTGCGCGACAATAAAAGCAACGCGTTCGTCGTTGCTTATACTATATGAAAGAATTTCAGTTACCTCCAATACATTTTTACCTCTACTGCTCATCTCCTATTGATAAAATATACCTTTGATAAAAGATCCATGCCCTTTTCCATTCATTAGTCAACATCGAATATTACATTTATTTGTCATTCGTAGAAAGTAAACAAATAACTTTTGAACTGCAATTTTCTGTATAACTTGCTCGCAATTGTTATCAGATAGATTGATTATTCGAATTATCAATGACTAAATTAAATTTAAAATCTAGTAAGCTTCACCTAACTGTAACCCTAACCAGGGTAGAAACTACATGGAAAAATATATCGCAAAGAAAGAAACAGGATATTATATGTGATATAGAATATATTATATAAAATAATATGTAAATACTTGGCCAAAAAGTTTCGCTGAAGTGAAAGAAAAGCTTGATAAAAATGCACCGTTGTAATTTATAAAATTACTGCGAAGAATTATAGTTATTTTGATCATTTCGGTAGTTTCATTGTTAAATGGACAAAGTTTACAAATATACGTACACGTACTACAGAAAAATAAATTATTTAAGTATAAAACGCCCAAGTGAAACAAATCTCTAGGTTGCAACATTTATAGAGATACGAATATGCGCGAAAATTCACAGTTCATCATTTTTCACCGTATTTCTCTGCTCCGCAGCTTCAAGCAGTCAAACTTACAATTTCAACGAACACGTCGCATTGTCCAAGATATATCACGTACCAAGTAGAAAACTTCGGCAATTGAGACGTAAAATTTAGAAATCTTCCTTACGGAGGTGAATCGTGATAGCGCAGAAAGTTTCATGGTTATGACAAAACCGATTGGCCGTTGTTGAAGACACGAGGGACGAAAGCAATACCGCGTTATCCTGCATCTGGTCAACACAAACCGGCGTGTACGGAAGAGGGAGAGAGAAAGAGATAGAAAGAGAAAGAGAGGGACGCAACAGAGGCCGTTGACGGAAATCGGAAATCGCAACGAATCGGAAAACAACGACACGCTTCGCCACCCTTCAGACAGTAATTCCACCTGTCCAATGAATTCGTTACCGTTTCGTACGGTTAGAAGAACGAATCAAAGAGAATGGCAGGGGGAGGCGGAAGGGAACAGAAAGTGGGTGCAGCGAGAACGACAAAAGAATGACAGAAGCGTGGAAAGAAAGGATGGGTTAGTAATGGAAGTGAACGATATTGCCTGTTAGACTTCTATTGGGAACGACAAAAGATAGCGCATATGTATATCGTGACGTCTTGGAAAAAAAACGTGGTCTCATCTTTAACAAATGATACGCAGTGTCATTTATTGTCCCTTTTCTCGAATAATTGACAAGTAGCGCATATACCGTTGCTTTTTAAATAAATGACAAGCCGTAACGGGCATTGTTCGTTGCTTTGTTTCAACTAAACTGCAGATAGCGTTGGTTATTGCTTTTTGTTTTCCTTTTAAAATAAACGACAAGCACCGACTATCTATTATATTCTATCGATGATGGTTATTTTCTGGAAGAACGTATACTTTGCGAGGATATATAGATAGCAGAGCGTAATGTATACTTTAAGTAGAGCCGAGTGTACTTTCTAACGTAATTGCAAGAATTCGTGTTAAAGGTAAAGCGCATATCTGAAGTCTAAGTTTCGAACTTTTAATTTGAAAACTTAAAGAGAGTAATAACATTTACGCGGAATTACGCGATCCTTGTATCACGGCCAATATTAAAATACTTCGACGATAATATGCTTTCTAATTAACGGCTTTCGATGGTTCATTTTCACGAGCCGAAATATTTTACTCCGGGCGATTTTTCAGGAAGAACGTATTATCCTTACATTCAAAGTTTTATTCAGCACAAAATGTTGCTCTTCTCGTTTTAGATAGACTCTTCATAAAATCAACGTTTCGTCGCTAAAGGTACATCTGGCTTTTTTTTTATTTTTCCTTTCTCGCTCAATTTAAACACGAACGACTCCTTCTTGACTCCCGGTAACTTTTCTCCTCGCCTCCCTTTGTTTCATTTGCTTTAAATGAAACGAGACCGTGAAGTTAGTATCGCCTTCGAGGTCGTTCACCGAGATCCTGTTCGAGACGTTATGCATAGTTAAAAAACCGAGACTAAAATCGACAAAACTCTTCAAGGTAGGTGAAAATCGTGGTACGACGCCGCAAATGGATGGACAACATTGGCGAATGGCCAGAATCTTCCTCGATCCGGTCGTCACCTTCGATTCGCTCGAAGTTGCCGAAAAATCTGGCAACCTTTCCTTTCTCTTTCGTACGCCGTTATTTCGCCCTGGCATATTTAATTTTATATTCATTAATGAGGCTTCCTTTTGCAACTTCGCGGCGGCTCGACGAAACAAAGGACGTATCCTCGTTAGAAACTCGTTTTGTTACTGCTACGTGTCTCGTGCAAATACGACGAAGATGAGGTGATAACGGATAAAGAATTGCAGACCCCTGACAAAGTATGTTTTTTTTCGTTAAAATTGTGTTTTACGACAAAATTGTAATCCGCGTCTTGGGAAGATAATTGAATGATGAATTTAGCAAATTAAATTAGAAAAATATGTAAAAGACCAAAGGTAGATGCGGGAAAAGCCACGAATATAGTGTAAAATCATTGTGAACGTTGTGTAACACGGTGAAATCTGTGTAATAAAGAATACTTTTGATCTGTGAATGGATATATTTTGGTAGATGTTACGAGAGAAGTAAAATATAAAATAGTTATGATATGGATTCTAGAACGGATAGAATTTTGTAGAAAAGGAATCGATGACTGTATGAAAGGTACCTTGGTGTATCTTACGTCTTCGAGAAACGTAATCTACGTTCCTTACACTAATACCATACATCGTACAATTTTATTTAAGGATTTCGTATCTTTGATAAATAACGTTTTCATAAAATTTTGATTCAGGAACTACATCTTGGAATCGTTTGTAACGATGATTCACATAGAGTTCTAATATTGCAATTTCTGCAATTTAGCTTGATATTTGTTAATTAAAAAAAAATCCCGAACAAGAACAACTTCTATCAAATTATCATTTTTTAATCATACGTGATACCGATAATCTTCCCGTTTCTTTTTTTAAACACATCCTATCTAGCAGATGACTACGAAAATGTAATTACTAGTTTTGTTCATTAGTTTTATATTACGACAGGCCATGTACTTATTTGCAAAATACAATTCTAATCGTCCAATTAGCAAATCGACTAATTTCTTTTCTTAAATTCTAAGATAATTGCGGAAAACTTACTACTAATGTCTCGTATTAATTTTGTGCTACGCAAGACTGCATTTACAAGTTGCAGCTTTCCGATTGGCAAATATTCGTTAAAACCGGCGAATTCTTCGAACCTCGCGCGTCACACGGCGATATCAATACCGAGTCCGCTCGAGTTTTCAATTTCGTGGTCCAGATTACTCGAAACCAGACGAGGTTATCGCGAGAAATCGATTCGAAGGCCAATTCTCTTTCGCATTCTCGCCACTGGCGCACCGATTCTTTCATCGGGGCGAAGATAAGGCGGCTGATTCTGAGGGATTATTCAACTGAGAACGGTGGAGCCGGGCGCGAGGGAAGACCCTTAATCAGAGCAGTCCGTTCTTATCTGAAGAAGTGCCAGTAACATCATCGGCCGAGTTACCTGTCAACCGATTTCAGCTTCTCGATGTCGCCTCGTAAACTTTCGACCAACCTGACTGACTCGTCCCTGCCTTTTCCCTCTCTTATTTTCCACCTTTACAACTCCGATGAACTTCGTTATTTCCATCGAACGATTTCTGCCTCGTCGCCTCTGTTGCTCGCCGCACTTGTTAAAACATTTGCACCGGGGAAATCGACCCTGCGAAGTTCCTCGACGAAGCAATAACGAGGCTCCTTTTGTGAAATTCGAGATCATTGATTAAAGGCTATGGCGTAACAATTTTTAGGAAAGTGGTGTACACGTTCGAGCTTTGAAAATCCTATTTTACAGCTATGAATATTTTATTTTAGAATATCGATCGAATATTTTATACTTCACAACGTTCGAATATTTTACGAAACATGTATATACATATATAAGCTGTTATTAGATTTAACTTTTTCGTTCTTCTTCAAGCTTTCTTCATCACCTTCCTCAGAAAAAAGAAAGAAGTTCTCCAAATTGTCCGCTCGAGATAAGACGCAGACTTCCAATAGCGTGTTCATAACTTTCTTTCGATGAAACTTCCGACGCTAACGAACCTTCGATTGTTTGGTGTCCGTCTTCCGAGGACTCAACTTCCACACCGAGTCCAATTTCCGTAAAATCGTTTAGCGCCTTTGAAATTTCAAATATGCGAGCAATTTCTTCGCAAATTCTGCGTGTTACAGATTGTGTCAAATGTAATATCTTGGCAACGAATACTTAAATACGACGCATCGTGGTAAAATATAAAATTGTCCTGTTTTCTTTCATCCTTGTCTTCGATGAAGAACACGCTAATTTTAAACGTTTCATCGTTACAAATCCTAGATACCTGTGACGAAGTCTACTAAAAAAAAAAAAAAAAAGAAGAAGAAAATAGAATCTAAAGACTTGTTTTATTCGTTAAATAATATCACGACTACTGCGTTTCTGCTACTTTATACATTTCCGTAAATCCTATAATTTTATAAACTCGTCGAGGAACTCGTCGAACATTTGCCAGACTATGGCTTATCACATTCTAGTTAATAAATCCGAATAAACTAGCTGTTTCCGCGTCAAAGGAACAAATTTACCAAGAGAAACCGTGCATTATTCAAACGGTAAGGAGATAAATGTTTCACTGATCTAAGTTGTCTAAGGTGCATACAAACAGCTATATTATTCAACAAAAGACGTAATGCAAGGCAAAGGGCATTAATTATTGAAGTTACGAGAAGCAAAGCACTTAACACGAAAAGCGACGTTTAGTAGCCTTCATTAGCGGTTGTTTTCTCATGGGCGCGAAGCCGCTTTAATATCGTATCGGGCTCCTTTAATCCGACGCGTCGTTTATGCGACAACGGGATTCGATATAATCTGGTCGGATATCTGGCTAGAAATACGTGTCGTAGCGATCCTGATGCAGCTACTGGCCCAAGCCGTGCATCTCGGCACTTGTATATCGACAGTTGCGACAGTACACGGTTATCTCGTCGTCGAATCGAGCCAAGAGGCCAAGGTTACCTTTATTTCGAGCAGCAGCATTTCTGGTATCGTGGCTGGGCCAATAGTTTAGCCCCGCTTCCGCCACGTCGCATTTTCCACCGCTGGAAAAATGCAAATCGAGTCACCGCTCAACCACCGTTAACCATTTAACGTGCTCGCAGCCAACTAACAAAATGTCCACTCCTCGCTTATATTCTTTTTTGTAGAGAAGATCTTTATTTAGGCTAATAGCATTTATTTGTAGATACTACTTATCGCGTAGTTCCTCTTTTCAGATTTCTTTCAAATGCATGAAGTTTTAAATATAACGTCGATGGGGCATAATGGAATGGACGCAACATACGTATCAGTCAGTAGAAAATGTGTTAACTATGTCAGATTGCTTTAGTTTTCGAATGTCAGGTTTCTCGCTTTAATTAAAAAGAATTTTAATGATTATCGATGGACTGCGGATTTTGCATTTATTTGGGAAATTTAACGATGCAAAAGATGCATATAATATGTAGAATTATATAATAATATAGTATTATATTCATAGTATTTAATATTTATGCGAAACATATCTTTGCTTGCGTCCCGTTTCTTTAGTTGCATTTATCAAATTTGCATAAACTTCCGTCGTGTAATGTTATTAATCCGATCTAATCACTAATTTTAATGCAATGAGAACTGATCGAATCTTTGCAATCGAATACCGCGTAAGAATTTGAAGAAGTAGCTAAATTAAATTATTTTTATTACAAACGATGTGAGGAATAATCAGAGGACTGAACGAGAACGGGAGAAGAAAGAAAATGAGGCAATTAGCAAGAGCATCGGCAAGATCTTTAAAGTTATCACTTTGTCAGACAAATAGAATAAATACGCTATGATCGGCGCTCGTTCTGTTATATGGACACCGCTATGGATATTTCTTGGCCAAATGTCATATTGGCATGGAAGTTGATGCGTATTTCATGTTTTAAACAGGCTCATAGATTTTCAGGCTGTACGAAGAAATGAACAGCATGGTTGGATACTATGAAAGTTCTACTTTAATACGTGACGCGACTTAGCCGATAGTTCTCCAATAAAAGTATACTTTTACGTGAGATTCTTTCTGGAACAGCGATGCGTCAGTTACGATGTTTGTAGAGAACTTACTTCCACGTGTATGTTACCAGATGTTAAACTACTTTACACTAGTTTTCACCAATTTATGGTTCCATCGACACTCGATATTCTTATGAATATAAATTGCAGTTGAGATTTTCTTCAATCAATATAAATCACGATGATTTCTGGAATTTCTGGAATAAAATTCGGTGGCGTCTTGAAGATTTCGCGAACCATAACCGTGTTGCGATGCAGCTAAACTACAAATGTCGCAGAAGCAGTCGCTCTAATTGCCGATACATTTGCGGAATCTCCCTATGTACGTTACAGTTTGAAACTTCGAACAGTTTCCTGTTCGAAACTAAATAGAGAGGCGTCGCGTTTGCGGACGATCCTTGTTTAATTAAACGTTCGATAAGCAACGACCAAGGCGAACAATGAATGTATAATTGTTCTTAATTGAGCCGATATTATCCGATGCTTTCGAAGTGAGTTCCACGAGAAAAAAGTCGCTCGCCTTTTTTTTCTTTTCTCTTGTTTGAAACAGCGACTTCCTATCGTCTTCCGTTCTTTCTTTCCTTCGTTCCTTCGTGTAACGTTATTATAAACGCAACGCGTTTCTTTATTGACTTCCGGCAGAAGAAACTACAAGCGAATCAATTCTTCTTAACGGAGATTATTCGTTCGTAAAAGCCGTGGAAAATATTTTCCCAGCGTACGATTCGTTCCGATGATATTACAGACATTCCAAATTTTTTAATGCGAACACTCAACAGGGAGGAGAAGAACAACGGATACGGAGAACAGTACGAATTTTTCATATTTCTGACGAAAATATTCCGAATATTTACTCTCGAAATAAGCTTCCGCACTCTGAAATCCCTAAAAAATTCTTTCCACGATATTCTTTCAGCGGTAGTAACACGAAAATGGTAGAAAAAACAAACTAGGGATATATTTCGAATAAAAATCGGAATATTAACGAACATCGGGGATTTCGATCTGTAAAAAACAAACGCGACGCAGCTCGGATTTAATTGCCGACACGGAGAGGATTGAATGGCTGGTATACGGTAAACCGTACTTGCAGATTTTAATAAAGACAGCAAAGATGGAAGAAAAGCTCATTGTCCTATTGTTGCTGGCAGGGGTAAACTTTGAGTTTCACCAGTCGTACTTCACCCTCGTTCCGCTGCTGTTCCATTCACGCTGTTTTTACGCGATCCACCTAAAAGCGTCTTCTAGCCGAGGACAAAAATGGGATCGCAATTTTTCTTGCAATAAAATACACGCTGCAGCTTTTACCGCGGAATTTCACCCTTCCATTCGCGATGACGATACATCGGCTTGAATGGGACCCCGATACGAACGTTTCCTATTTGCCACGCTTCAGTAGTTTACAGATATATAAATTTCTGAAATATTACTTTCTGCTTATTTGCGCGTTTTATTTCGTTCGTTGTATAACACACGTTCGAAGTAAATGATATTATTTCGAATGTTTCTAATTTTTATTTCATCTGCTTATGATTTTTGACGCATTATAATTCATTCGATTTAAGGCATTTATTGGACATTCTATTAAACGTTATCTACGTAGCGTATGTAGTTCTGCGTCTGAGAACCAGACTCATCCAAGTTATCTTTTCTTTTCTTTTTTGTATTTCCCAATACAGCGAGAATAGAAATGGTACTTTTCGTATATAAATATTTCGAATAAAAATTTGCAAATAAAAATCTCTGTGAATGGAGTGTTGAAGTACGTTTGTAAACAATGCGGCAGCTATTTACGTGAAGGCATTGACGTTTCTTTAACGCTATAGCCAAAAAGAGAGGAAGGAAGGAAAGAAGGAAAAAAAGAGAAGGTAGAAAAGCCGTTAAAAAAAACCGTTACTGGTGGTACCTAGCTTTGCTTTTCATTTTGCTGATTGCAGAGTTCAAGCAAAAATAATTTACAATGCCTAGAATTGTTGTTATACTTTGCCACCTCACAAAACTGTTGCGAACCTACCTTATCATAACTCAGGTCAATTAAAAAGTTCTTCAATCTATTAAGGAATCGTTAGAAGGTTTGACTTGGCTTCGTTTGAATCTTGATTCTTATATAAAACAGTATTCTTCCTGCTAAACTAATTAACGAAACTTAATAAACGATAAAAATAATAATCAGCTTACTTTCGACGTTTCAATTGAGCGCAGGCAACGTCTCGGTAAAAAAAGCTTTCTGTCTCGGTTTCATTATTCTCATAAGAATATAGTCCACGTAGGAAACACATACTTTTTAATAACTTTCAAAGCCTGGTTCACATACAATGTGAATTTCTGATGCATTCTCTCCTTCGTTTCATCGAAATCTGAGAGGACGTGACTCGGTTAATAATTCGAGAAGAGATTAATAACGGTTATATAATAAACATAACAAAGATATTATTGTCCGTATTATCGCGATTTCATCACATTTCTTATCGCGAAGCTTTTTATCGCAGAGAAACTTCGCATTGAAATCGAGTGGTGAAATTTCTCGAATGCTTTCATCGTTTGCTTCTTCCTTTTTGCATACGTGTTATTTCGCTGAGAAAACAGTCGTTAAGTTGGTCCTACGTACGTCCCAGCCATAATTACGAGTTCCATTTGGCCAGGCTGCACAGCTTTTTCGCGGGAAATCCGCAAACTTGTATCATTCGTCATGGCCATTAATTCGAGGGACTGTTCGAAAAGCAGTCCCACGGCAAAATGAACGCGTTTCGGTAGCTTGTACCTTGACTCCGGATATCTTGCGGTCGATTTATCGCAACGCCCCCTTCATTTAGGTCATTGGATCCTAGCAGTCTTACTCGACTAAGTTTCCAGACAGAGAAAAGGTGGTATTCCTTAAAAAACAATAAAAAAAAAAAAGAAGTAAAAGAGTAGAAGGAAATACGAGAAAAGTTGGCGGTAAGGACGATTATATGAAAGGAATAAAAATAAGAACACGTGTTTATTTCAGACGTTTATTCACTCGTGTTGTACTCTAAAGATCCATTTAAACGTTGACAAATTGCTTTTGATAACCGGTTGATTGATGTAACAGTAACTGAAACTCTGAAAAGAAGGATATTTCATTCGGCGAATTTGAAACGTTTATTTTTGTGAAAACCAGAGAGATACGTTTTATGGATTTTCTCCACTTTAGAAGGTCGTGCGAATATAAAATTTAATCGTACTTCTAATTGGATTATTCGAACGTATTTATTTGACTTTAGGCTAAAAACTGTCAAATCGAAATTCCATAATGTTCCAGTGAGACGGATTTATAGCCGCATTAAAGGTGCCATTTAATTCCAACAGCCGTTTCTTGCATAAATTTTGTTTTATTAGTCTCGTTTCAATTACGAACGCTGGGATCGTATAGTTTGAAGCCGAAGTATCAGATATATTTTCGTTGGTTGGATAATAAAACAAACATAATATTTCTTCTGTTACCAAAGGAGTTTACTTCCCGTTGCTTTTTCTTTCTCTGCGTCTTCCACTTCCTCTGATTCCACGCGTCGATCATCGTCTTGTATCTTTTTTGCTTCACAGCTTCGTCTCGCTTGTTCTACACTGCTTCCTACTTCTTTCGACACTGTCGATCTTGTTCACGTCTAGATTTCCACTTTTTACTCTTCTTCTTCTAGTGGTTGGTTTTCTGGTCGCCGGTTTGAGGCCCGCAAATCTCCTTCAATCTCCGCCAATTGCAAGTGAGAAATAGAAAAATGTCTCGCTTTTCCCTTGAAAGGTTTCTTGGTAATGTTTAAAAAAAACGAAACGAACGACGTTTCATATAAAATAAATCGTAATGAATAAAGTGTGAAGTAAATTAAAATCGAACGTTTCCATTTTCTTTTACATAAATTTCTAAATGTATGCTTTTGTAAAATGTAAAATGTAAATTTTTAAATGTTATTTAATACGAATGCTAATTCCAAATTTTATATTAAATATTCCTCGATGAATTTTGTAATATATACACGTGCAACACATGCCGAAAGTTTGCAACTGCTTTACAGGGTAAATATGAAAGAACTTCTTGCATTATAATACCGAGTCACGAGCGTGTCATTGATTAAAACCTAATTTGGGAAAATATGCATTATATTTGCAAGAAAATTTAGTTTCAGCCCAAATTTTATCTTCAATTTTTCGGTTCGAACCACTGAATGCAGATTACGCACAATATTTCGACGTTTTCTACTTGACACGATGTTACAGCAATGAATGCTCCGTTAAAACATCATAAGACAGAGGGTTAAAAATGGAACAGTGTTAAATATTTTAGCATGGCTTAAATAATCTCTCAACGTTCAAATCTAGCAGGATATAAACAGGATATTTAACAGGATATCCGCAGCGTTAATTCGAAATCGAGCAGGAAATTACTAAGAAATTCATGGATTAGTGTAATTGGACGAGCGCTTGACCGATGATCTATGCATTCGCAACGATTTCCAATTTAATGAAAACGTTGTTTCGACAAGCAACGCGGCGTAATTCCCTTGTCCATTAAAATTTTAATTCTACGCCCTTCCATTAGTAGCGGGCCGGTTTATTATTTCACGCCGCTGTAAATTTCCAAGATCGTTGCAGTTTCACGCGTTAATACCATATTTTTCCGCCTGTACAAACATATCAGCCGCTTTATTACCTTTTCTGGTGATCGTAAAATGCGTGTTGTTCACCCCCGTCCTGAATTTCCACCCCTTTCTCTATAGACTTGCCACTCTTGCACGAAACATTTCCCAGAACGCCCATTCATCAATTTACCCTTTCAACAATAGACTTTTTCAGATCCGTGATTTTCGACGAACACTATGAAAGTGAGAATTCGCGTGGACGACGATTGGTCGAAAAATTGAACGAATGTTTATGCTGAAATATCGTTAGCGAATGAGAAGAGATTCGGAGAATGCACGTAGTGGTTTGGTATGCATAGCGTCGCGCGGAGATTTGATTCACGTGACGAGAATGTATGCTGTGCGTGTGAGATCTTTAAGGCTTGGATGTGATTCAGAAACGGAAACGTGTCATGTAGTTGGTGGAAAAGTAGGGAGTTGTGGAAATCGAGTCGTATTCGATGACAATCCTGGGACAAAATTATTATTATATTACAGTCGGATCCCCTATAACGCGGACTGAAAATTTCCTCACTGCTCCCCTATAATGCGATTAAGCAGTTGCTGAAAATGATTCATTTCTGATATGAAAATACGTGCGTCTTTGAATTGACCCGGAGCACAGTTTTGCGTTAACTCTTACGCGACAAGAAGGGTTTGTTTACAGTTTGTGTCGTGGAACAGTTGTTATCGTGGAACGCGTATAATATTGCCATATTAAAGAAAAGACTATATATTTATTTAGTTATGGTTTTTAGCGCTCTTGGATTCGTACAATGCGAAATCCGTATAACACGGATAACGTGTGCCACGCGTTATACAGGGTCTTACTGCATTTGCATTTCACTTTTAAACGTTTTAACATCTCTATAATAAAAATATTCATAGTTATTAGGAACCATATTGTATTTCATGTTTTTTAATGTTAATATTCTGTTCATAACACACAATCATTTACATATCTAAGGAGAGAATTTATTAGATAGATCATCTGGTTACTTGAGATCCTTTCTCGTACAGTATCGGTCAGGTTTTCCATAAAATTCGCATCTTAACGATTAATAAATGGAAAAGAGATTAAGAATTTTGTATTAGCAACACGTTGACTCATCTCTACTCACATAGATCCGTTTATATTTTTTTCAATTTTTATCCCGTTATCTCCAACCGAATATCCTTTCGTATTATTTAACATCGAAAATATAGACGTATGTAACGCAAAAAGAAGCAAATATCTCTGAATATAAAAACAAAATTCTATGGGGAATTCTGTATCAGTTGGCTATTTGCACCACTCCTCATTCTACCGTTAAATATTCCACGATTATTTATGTATTTACTAAATTACTGAATGAATTCGACACCTGAACTGTACACAGAACAATACTTCTTACATGCGTATAGCAAAAATCGATTTTGTGACATCGAAATATGGGTAGCGCTATGATTTAACGCGCCGAATTGTGAAATTAACGCTGTAAAAATGTTCGCGGCACCGTCGATGATTCATTTTAGTTGCGTTCATTTTGTTTCAAAACACGGTGGAAATGAGTAATGCTGAGAGATCAGCTAAAAGCGGTAAACATGTATCCAGGTATAATAAATAAAGCAGGGAACGCCAAGGTTTAAACTGATCAAATATTACGCGGCAACGAAAGTCGTTCCTCTGAAACGCGAACGTGTCGTTCTTCGAGGGAATTATTCCCAGATTTATGGCAGGATATTTTGTTTCGGAAGCTTCCGGTGAATAAGTATCCATTTTCATTTTTCTGGTTCGTTAAAATTAAAAATGCTCGAGTATCAAACTTATGGATTGATATTTTACGAGAATTATGGATGGATCTTAGACGCGTTGAATTTTTACTTTGGACCGAGCAAGCGTTAAGCTAAACGTTGAAATTAATCGTAAATGAGACACACACAGAGAAAGAAATCAAACTGATCAATTTTTCTTGATCACTTTTGATCGAAAAAATGGTCCATGAAGCGGAGTACGAATCTTGTATCTTTTGGCACTGAAGTTGAAAAATTTTTAGAAATGTTCAGGGTGGAACGAATAACAAATTACGAATTGTTAAAAGACAATTGTAGAAAATCAACGACGCTAATTAGAGCCATTTGTTGCTAAGTCTTTGAAACAATTGGAAATCATCTAGAAGACAGAATATTTTGAAACAATGTGTTCTATAAAATACATCTTTAATATCGATCGCTTAATTCACAAACAACCAAGAAACATTTTGAAAATTCGTCGAATATCAAACAAAAAAAAAAAAAAAAACTGGGAAAATAAGCAGTGCGTTAGACTACATGACTTTTATGCACCAAGTTGGCTAAAATTGCTCGGTCAAAGAGGATTAATCAGGTTCTTGGTACGGTACGATCGATAGATAATTTTACTATATGTACCGATGACATCGTTGACTTTGTCGCAGTAATAGCAGGATAGTCTGGTAAGCTGAACGGAAAGACGGAACTTTGGCTAGGGCTTCCGTTCCTAGTTACGTTACTGCATCGTTCATGGTTCGAGCACATAATCGATACCAGCGTCCGTATAGATCCTGTTAGAGTGTCTTTTGTTTAGAGTGAACGAAATCTGTCCTTGGTAAAGCGACGCGACGTGAAAGCGATTTCACGAGTTCTACACGAGTTGCAAGGGGAATGGATAGTCGTAGAAGAGGAAGTGCCTGTTTCATTCAGTTACACGGAAATACGTCTTTAATGTTTCTGTCGAAGGGCTTTTAAATTTCGAATCTTTCGAACTTATTGTCCATTGTCTATTTTATCTGACTGCCCCCTTTCCTTTTTTCCTTTCTCATTCGTTCGGTGTAATGACATTTGGATTATCATGTTTCCATTTTTCTTTTCTCTCGTTCATCCCTTTGCTTATAATAATCAAGATGGCTCGTTTATGACAGTTTCTAGAATAATGGACAGTTTTAATTAAAGTTCTGCGTCTGTACAAAGACAATCATGATATAGCTGCTCGTACAACGTCATAATGTTACAGTAAGAATATTCAAAATGGAAGTTGTTAGTTCAAATTGAATATAGTATCATAGTGCTTCTGAAATACTGGTGCACTGTGTACTGAATATTTTAGAGGATTAAAAGCTGAGAGCCTCGTAAAGACATCTCTGACAGCAGGTTCGCTAATTATCCAGATTATGGCATAATAACAGGAAATGTAAATTATTTCAGAAGCAATCTCCTCCATTTTCGTTTACCATGCACCATTGTTAGACATTGACCCCTCCTATCCATTTTAATTAACCATAGATAAATTTCTATAACGAGGGAAATTTTGCCAAAGAATATGGTAAAAGTTACTTAAAATACACCACAATGAAATATTACAACGAGTAATATAAAATAATATGGTACGTATCAAAAGGATATTAAGAACCGTTAAAGGTATATCAAAGACACATTGATTATGACAATGATTGAATTGTAATTAATAATAGTATTGAGGAATATTCAAGAAATGTCAGAGCAGTTGTCGTGAAATACTTCAGTGCAATTTTATCGTGTAACGAAACATACCTAGAGGCTGTAAAATATAAATAAAAATGACTGGCGAGAAGTAAAAAGAGTCACAAAGAACGGTATTTAAGGAATATCTTGGAAAAACATAAAAAAGTCCGCTTTTTTCCACTATCTGCTATCGATAGCTACTCTAAAAAGGGTACAGTATTATTTCGAGAGTAGCAACAGCACGAACAGCAGGTGCAAAGCGTCGCGTCGCGGTGTTACGGCACAGCTCTTTCCAACGGTTCGCATAATCAGCATAGCGTCCATGGACGTTTCCTTCGACGTTGGAAACTCTCTTTACAACAACCGACTGGGATAAAGTCAACGATAAAGTGATGTGTATCGAAGAAAGAAAGGGAAGAAAAAACACGCGCGCTCGTACACACGAACACACATGTACACACACATATAGAAAGAAACAGGCAGAAAATGAAAACAGAAAGGGAGACCCGTATGGAGCGGAAAGAAAAGAGGTGAGAGGAGGTAAATGGAAACGTCGATGAAAGGTTGAGCAAGCGAAGCATTTAAACCGGCAGAAGGTACTTTCGATCGACCATGGCGAAGCTTTCATGATTTTCCAGCTGGAAGGAGATCAGGAAGCGGCTCTGGTACTTGTAGCCGTTTTTGACGAAAAGCTAAGTAATGAATCGCTCGAGGAATCACAGGTACGAACGGCCATGTTCGATCGCTGGCAAAAGCCGTTGAACGAAACTGTGATTTTACGGCTGCTTGCGGGAATTGTTTTGTTTGCCAAACTCTACAGACTTGTGTAATTGTATTTCTTTTTTTCTTAATCACGTTACGTCGAGAGAGTATAGAAAAAGGAAAAGTAAGTTCGTTCCAACTAAAACTGGCGCGAAGCGTTTTTCCCATGACTTCTTCATTTGAGAATCGTAGGTGGAATGTCTTTCATTTGTGAAACTTTATAGACAGCTGGCGATTGTACTTTTTGTTTAATTAGGAGAACGTATGTGTAATTTTCCGAGGAGAAACAGTTTCGTATTGGAAGTTTATGTATTTTCACGTCCGAAGAAGTTTTCGGCCGTGTCTGACTCTGAAGTTGTTATGCTACCGATATTACTATACGGGTGTCTGGAACGATGTGTTGAGAGAGGTTTTCGCTTCGGTCGTTTCTTGGCTTCGCTTATTCTGTACGGTTCATTGAATCGCTCTTTATCTTTTAATTTACCTCAAGTAATGAATTGGAAAGAAAATGAAGGTGAGAAGATAAAGAAACGAAAGGGGCAAGATTATTAATTAAATTGCTACTGCCGAAGAATTAGCAGTTAATTAAAGAAACGAAATTGTATGTAAACTGGAAATTTGTTACACCTCTTTATTTTATTAATAGAGAGCCCCAAGTTAGATAAAGGATCGTTTAAACGAAGATATGATTAGAAATTATCCAAAAGGTAAACGTGAATAATAAAATATTTATTAAATTAATAAATTAAATAAAATATTTATGTTATTCAATAAAATATCATAGATAAAGCGACAGGATAGATGTAACAAGAAATATCTTCTCTTTTTCGTGATACACCCTTGACCGCGTTCTTCCAGATCAATTTGCTCCAGTTCTTTCCGTCGCAGTTTACTCTCGATTGACTTGTTCCCAAATGTATACTCGCATTTTTCACTAGCATACACCTTCATATACGCGTTATCCTTAAAATAAACAAGCTGCTGTAACAAGTTTTCGATAACTACCGATTTTCTTCAAACTGTTCAGAAAACATAAAACCACAATGAAACAATTTTCGGTTATCTTAAAAGAAAAAAAAAGAAAAAATATGGAAAAGACATTGAAATGCATAGAAATAAAAACATTTTTTTTTACATACTCTACGACACACAATTTTTTAATTTTCAATAAATTGACCACAAAACTCAACAAATGCGAATACAATGTCTACAATTTCAACGTATTTTCTTTTAACGTAACTCGTTTAAAAATTGCGCACACACGCACATTCAGTGTTGTACACTAAGAACGACTATAAATGGACAGTATTTCGTTAAAAAGCTTTACAGCCTCCGAAATTCTCTCTAGTAATTTCAATGCATTCTAGAAATTCAATGGCTTCAAGATATTTGAAACCAAAGCGCGCTTCGTTAAATTTCGTAGACCAAACTCTGTACGGATATTTAAAAAATCTATTCTCAAGAAATTTCTTGTTTCTCGTATCCGTAAACTGTTTCACAAACCCATTGCTCGAGTGGTTAAAAGATTTTTCATCAAATTCTCGCGTCGATGTTTTTATTTCCGTCTCGAGACCTGCTGAATCGTTTAAATGGTCGTTAGAAAATTGCTGATCAAATTCGCGTATCAACAAAACATATCAAAGAGGGTTCCCCTCGTTCTTTATTTCCGCCTTGAGACATCCTGGATCGTTCGCGAGCGATTGGAATGCTTCGCAGAATAAATCCGAAGGATCGCAAAGGGAAATCTGAATATCCCGTGCGAGTGAATGACATTAACCGATCCTCGCAGCTCATAAAACACGTACGATCGTCTTAAATGGAAATTCCTTTTTCGTATCTTTTGGCCTTTCTCGCCCCGTCCAACCCCGTGGTACAAAATTTCACGCGCCCCGTCGAAAGGGCGGAATCCCGACGCAATTGGCTGGAGTTATGCGCGGAATTCGATTATCCCGACAGGAAAGTTGGCGAGAAACGAGAAACGAAAGCACCGAAGAATACGGGCCGCTTTCGGTTTGCTCCAAGATTTGCGTACGATAGAAAGGAAGCGCCGATTTGTTCGTGTAAGGGCGTTGAATTGAATTTTCCTAATTTCAATCTGATCGATGACGTATACGTTTACTGGCAATGGATGCCTGTCATTTATATGTGACTGTTTAATTGACGTTATTATGGATTAATTTTGATAATTGGCCGGATGAAGCGATTAAATGCTATTGATATAGAAAATCGGATTATTACGGGGCTAACTCGTGAATCGCATAGGAGATCGTATATTGCAAAGTTGCGGTGAGATGATAATGAACAGGCTGCAGACTTTTATACATTTATGAGAGATTAAAAATGTAAAAATGCACAGGAAGTTCATAATATGCAAAAGTGTATGAAGCACCCAAAGTACCTACTTTTTGCAACAGATAAAAAACATCTACTTGATTTCCATTTTTTTAATTATATTCATACAAAATAATAATTTGCATAGTATGCGGAGTCCAGCAATGAATAATTCTTTTAATACACTCGCGATTAAATATTTTAACGCTTCGAACGTCGTAGTAGTTATAAAAGTACGATCGTGAAATTGAATATACGTATACTGAACGTATATATTATGGAAGTAAAATATTATAGTCCCAGGATGAAATTTTACGATATTCAGAAATAAATGCTTATTTATTATCGATTAATTCGCGGAAATAACGATTACTGCGGGATTTAATCGCCAGTTACAGCGATACCATTATACTCGGACAGTAGCCATACTTTAATAGCCGCAGTATTGTTCAATGGTCGTCGCATTGCTGCAGAAAGTCGTTTGAAACACAAGGCTCGTGGCCGAAATTCGTAGAAACCAATGCGCCATGGAAGCTTCGCGAATCAAGTTAGTTTCCACTGGTAAAATCGTAGTAGACGATGCTAGCGTAAACACAAGAGAAAACGCAGCTGCGGGCTACCCAAGAAGTACAATTGTGTGATAATTGAACGTAAAGTTTCATAGTTCTACTAAACAAGTAATGGTTACCGATTTTCTGCAATTCTACATCTGATTATTTTATCTACGATAGAATGAAATTATTCGGCGAAAATGTATTTACATTTTAGAAATTGAAACTTTGATTAGTTTTTGAACTTGAACATCGTTGAAAGCAGATTTTTATTTTTTTACATATAACGAAATACGTAGACCGAGTTTTATCATTCTGTGTGAAGGTCAGTGGAAGGCAATTTATTTCTCTTGATTTTTTCACGCATATGTCAAATACATACTTGCAACAATCTATCCAGTTAAAAAAAAAAAAAAAAAGAGAGAATAATAAACAGCATAACGCAAATTCGATAACGATCGATAATCCTGAAAGATATTTTTTTTAAAGAATGATGAAAATACATATTTGATATTAGATTCTTATTTCTGTGAAAATAAAACAAAATTATGTTTCTCTTGTACTTGCGTATTGTAAAGACGGATGGTCTTGTATATCATAAATAAACTGCAAGTGACATTAAATGGCGACATGAAATTTTTCCCTTCTTTCCCTCGTGATCCTGGCATGCATAAAGAGAGGAACTAATAAAACCGAAAATTTACATTCAAAGATCCAAGATGCTATCATAAAACGCAAAGGAACTCGTTGCGACATGAATAAGAGACTTAAGTTAAACATCGGAATACATTTTCACGTGACATCTTCCTCGGAACAAACATGAATCTCTGACCTGACGTATTTGAACCGATATCGCGCAATGGCGAAGCGTTCAAGCGATTTAGATTGTTCGGTGACTGCCTCTTGTTGAATAATACACGTTGCAACAGAGTATGCAAAGCTATGGTGCTTTGGGAATACCAAACTGTATGGGGCACTTGATGAATGTCCCGCGTAATACGAATCGTCTCTCATCGATTATGTACCAGTTTCGTAATTCGACGATATTACACTTCAAAATTGTTCGATGCGCAATGCTAGTTTCAACGATCTGGCGTAAGCTGACTTCTGGTTGCGAGATGATATAATTTATAGCGAGACCTTATTGCTCCAAACATTTGTATAAGCTTCGTGTATTATTTGACTGTAATATCTACGTTTTTGAAATTTTAATGCGAAGGATTAAAAATATGGATGAAAAAATATTGGATGAATTTTTTAAATTTCTCCTTATTACTTTTTAATAATCGCGTTGTTTTTAATACTTGCAAAGCTTGTTTTTCCATTGCACGTTAGATACTTAATATCTATGTTTTCATATTTTATGTACGTGTACATTATTTTATTGCCGAGACATTTTTGTTTCTATAGATTTTAAATGTCTTTTTTTCTTTAACGAAGAAGATCTTTTTCTTCGCAAGCAAACAATTTAAATCGCGTAATTTGTACATTGGAAATTTGTCGAAGTAACTAATTCCTAGCTTCGCTGCGGATGACGTTTTCCATGATTACGAGATATCGCAAACATCGTTCGAACATTCCGATATATTCACACTTGTCCCTGTTCCCAGAATGCGATCGCTTGGATTGACAGCCAGCCGACACTCGACAAATGTAAAGTCCACCGATGCAGAAAATTAGAATTCCTTGATGCACTTTTATGAGACCAGCGATCCTGTATTCCCGTTTCGTACCGGACACCAAACTAATCATACAGAAAACTGATACTTCATGGTATTTTACAAAATTGCAATACACCCGCGTAAATCTTTATAAACAACGAGAAACGTTTAATTAGCACAGAGTTTTAAACTCTGGAATCCTAACCCAAATAAATACATGATGTATTATGTCATCCCTAAAAGAGTCTCCAATCGATAAAGTCCCCTGAAAGTGGTTTGAAAAATTGGCAACGTGGATATCCTCTTAAAAGCCACGTATTCGTTCAAGAAAAATGTTCGAACTATTCAGGAAAAGCTGAATCATCTCGCCGGCAGTGTTCACCCCTCTGGTGACGAAACAAATAGAATTCTTTATTCCTAGAGAGGATTCTCTCTGACTATTCTTCACAGATCGCACAGCCAAAGGATCCCTTGTGAAACACCAATAACGTATTCTTCGAGGTGGAACGTTATTTCAATTTTTCATCGAAATTCGCGTGTCACGTGGACTACGATCTTCGTCAAACGAGCAACGAAGTTTGGTCACTGGCAATAAAATGTAAATGTAATTAATTTTTTCGCGGACGCCGTGTCGAAAACCTTGTGTGTGTGTGTG